>NC_084608.1:28913618-29213618 GCF_033807715.1 Cololabis saira
TAAAACCTGACAATTTTCTGAAATAACATCTGAAATATTTTATTCCTCAGCCCCCCTAAAAAACCTCTACTTAAAACAATGAGGAAGATAAAACACTGGCTTCATTTGTAAAGCACTGATTTTGTCCTTGTTTCTCAAAAGAGAAACTGCGTCTGTGTGTTCTGCAACTGTTGTGAACAGTGGAAACAAAAAGGCCCCAGATGAAATTCATTTCTTTATAAGTATTCACACATTCCACTCGTCGTAGGCGATAACAGATGACAAGTGCTGCAACAGTCAGCTCCCTGCCGACTGGATTCTTTCCCCCACCTTTTCCACATTGTGTTCTGACTAAGTGATGATAATTTGCAGTGACAGTGAAAACATGTGTAGGTTTACTTTCTTTACCCCCTCCCACACACATACACATCCATAAGGGAATTGAAAAGGAATCAATAATGAGATTGCTATTGATTAAATCCTCCCAACTGCCATCTCTGAACAGGCAGTCAGGTGATGTATTTCCCTCCACTGAGCTGCTCTGATCAGGCTGCTGATGTCTGAAGAGGCTGGGTTACATCCTCCCTTTGTCTTTTAGAAACACTATTCGTCTTTTATTCTATCATGCACTACTCAATGAACCGCCTCTGGTTTTGATCAAGTCCCCCCCCCTTTTTTGTCCCCTCTGCCTTTAAGGCAAATACTTTATCTGGGCTTGTCCCTTCCTTCCTCTGTCCCTCTGTCTCTGAACATCTCTTTCATCATCCCTCATCATTTGTATCATTGATTTAACCTCACTTTGTGGGACTGGCCTTGAGTCCCCACAGATCCTGCTTTGAGAACAAAATATATTCCAGCCGTTATCTGGAGACGGGCTCAGTGCACTGAGAGAAATGGACAGGACAGCCTCTAGTGGTGCACCGGGGACATTTCAAGTGCTGCTTCTTCTCACACAGTTCAAATGCACAGTTTTGTGCATAACATTCACTGAAATATTTACTGTTTCCATAGGATTAAGGACATATCTGCAGACCTCCATGAAAGTAGACGTTTTAGCCGTTGATGGTCTAGAACAGTCTCTCCCAACCTGGGGTCCGAGCCCCCCTGGGGGGGCGCCAGAGATCTCTGGGGGGGTGCGAAACTTTGTCTGCTTTGAGGATATGCAGTTGTAAAAATTATATTTGCACATGTTAAATAAATAAAAAAATCACAATAACACACCTAATGGAATACAGTAATCCAAGTCTGTATAAACCCACTTAGACATATATTTTGGTCATTTTAAAATACTAAGTTATTTATCAGGATACAAACTTAAAAACGTCATTATTCAACATTTAATCATACTACTACTCTGACAGGTTGTTAAAGGAAAAAAATATTTTGCTCTCATATTAAAAGAGACATTTTTCAGAAATATTTTTATGTCCTTGCAATTAATTTTGAGGCATATTTTATACATTGGTGACACAAAAGGAAGGTGTTTCATTGCACTACTACTACTTTTTTGTTATGTCACTATATTAGTATCTTTTTATTTTTATTTATTTACAATTTTTTTAAATTGTTATTATTATTATTCGTTTTATTTTTTATTTTTATTTTTTGCTATTCCCAAAGGAAAATTAATGATGATAACCGTGGGGGGAGGAATGGGGAGAGGGAGGGAAAAAAAAGGTATGTTCATCTGTTTTGCTCTGTATTGTGGAAACAATCTGCCAATAAAAACATATCAAAAAAACAAAACAAAAGGAAGGTGAGAAAAACAAAGTACAGGGTAAACCAAAGATAAATGTATCAAAAAAACATAATTAATGTTAATTTTTTCAATTAAAGGTTTGTAACGGATAACTTTACTCTTTTGCTGCTAATACGTACGAGTCGGGGGGCCCGACTGGTCTTAGACACAAGTAGGGGGGGGGCTCCATGGAAAAAAGGTTGGGAACCACTGATTTAGAACACTCAGGTATGTAATACAATGCCAAAAGGGTAAGACAAAAGCAATTGTCTTAGAGAAGCAACTGGAAAAAGTGTTAAAACCATTTTAAGCCAGTAGGGAGTCCATAATTTCTTCAGTGAGAAAGATAATTCACAAGTGAAAAGAATGTGGCGACCCTCCAGATCAGAACTGCAATGCTTAGAGAACAATAAAAAAAAGAGCGACAATAGAGACTCGTCAGGGCTCAGCGAGCATATTAAATGTTAAATGTTGACCTCACCATTAGACGGAGACTGAGAGAGTGTGGATGTAAGGAAGGGCTGTGGAGAAAGCCTGTTCCGTCTGAAAAGACTAATAAAACGCAATTGTGGTTAAAAAAAAACTGCGTCTGAACAAATTACAAGACGTCTGTAACAATTTCCTGTAGACACGTGAGACCAAGGTGACCAAAGAGTTGCTTCCTTGAATGTCAAGCTGCTCTTTACCTACAACCAAGCACCACTTTTCAACAAAAACGCTGTCAACCTGCCGCCCAGCACAACGGTGAGGATGCAGTGATTTGGGGTTGTTTGACAACCACTGGACACCTTGCAGTCACTGCGTTGTTGATGAGCCTTGTGTACCAGAGGCCTCTAGAGACATATGTGAGGTTATCTGTCCGAAAGCTGAAGCTTGGTCAGAACTGGGTCATGCAACCGGGCAATGATCTGGAGTACACCAGTAAATAGCAGAAAATCAATATTAGAATACCTGGAAAAAAAAAAATCAAGGTTTTGGACTTGCTTAGTCAAGGTACACAAATATATCTGATGGAAATGGGTTTGGCCTTAATCCCCACGGCGGTTTTTGGTGAAAATCAAACACGATTAACATATTGACACCTCTCACCGGGTGGTTGTTGAGCAGCCACAGGACAACCAAACCCTGAAATACGTTGTGTTTTAATCTGAACACAACATGCTTAACTGGTAGATATGTTCAGTACTGGAGTTGAGGGGGAAGAGGGGGATGGCATCCCCCCCTGAAATAAAATCGGTCAAAATCATCCCCCCTGTAAAACTGCCATCCCCCCTTTCCATCCCTTATGTCATTTCATCAATGAATGTGGTTTTACTGCTATTTCAACATTTAGAGTCATCACCAGAAAAATAACACCAGAAAAATAACTTATTTGACAATTTTCACCTGTTTCAAGTAAATTTTCACTTGAAATAAGTAGGAAAATCGGCCAGTGGGACAAGATTTATCTTCTCATTACAAGCTAAAAAATCTTGTTCCACTAGCAGATTTTTCTACTTATTTCAAGTGAAAATCTACTTGAAACAAGTGAAAAATCGTTGTTTTTTCCTTGTTTTAAGTGTAATGAGATTTTGAGTTTTGCAGTGATCCATTTTACTTATCCTGTGAAGGACAGAATCATATAAGTTCAGAAAACTGTTTTTTATTGTTGTGTTTTGATGTATTTGATGTAAGCCCAGTGGATATTTAAAGCTTACAGAAGGCTGCATTTAACTGCTGCTATGTCATTCCTGCAGTATTTCTGCAGGTGTTTTGGTCACTGCTATTATTTGTAATATATTATATTATTTGTAATCAGCACAAATTATCTGTCCCCATATGATAAAATCCACCATCCCCCCTGATTTTATTTTACAACTCGAGTACTGGATATGTTTACATACAAAATACCCTTACTTACCAAAGTATTCTTTCTTAAACACTATGAAACATGAAACAGACTTATTTAGGATGGAAGAAGAACGCATCAGCGCATGTGAGCATCTTTAGTCTGACGCAATCCAAAAAAGCCTGGCAGAATGTGAGCCAGAAGTAAACACCAACTTTGTGGGGAAAGTGAATTCCTTTAAAAATGATGGACTTTCTGAGCAAACGGGAACAATCGAGTGGCATCCTTTAATAGCCGTGATGAATTTCATATCACACTTGCATGTAAATCACAGGCTTGTTTGGAGTTGAGCTGCTCCAGAGTTCTCTGCCTCTCTCCCGATCTCAGAAGTAGCCCTGTCTGGTCATAAATAATAACTAAATCCGCTTCCTCCTTTTCTGACCCACAAAAGCAAAAAGCTGCAGCTTTTAAAGCCCAAGCTTGTTTGTGCATATGTGTCGAGGAGATGGATAAGGGGAGGAAGGAGCTGTACTTAAAACCCAGAGGAGAAGGAATTTGGTGGCTGCCTCCTCTTCCTCTCGTAGCCCGACTCTCCCCGCAGTGAAAAGGCTTCGTGAAGAGGCCGGATATGAATTCATTTTACGCCGAGATGAAGTTATTAATGCCCGCCATCTGTTATCGTCAGCTCGCTGCCAGGCGAGGAGCAGCAACACAAAGAGCATTGCAGCACCAGTCGGAGGGCTGCAGACGTCAGAGAGACACATGCTGCCACCTTGCTATGAGTGAGCAGCCTCTTTCAGAGGTGACTATCGCCAGTCCTCTCTTTAATGGGAGCAGTCGCTGCTCAATTTCTGCTAAATCCAGGTTTCGAAGAGACGTGGCAGGGGAAAAAAAAAGAGCAGCTCTGCTGTTCTGGTTCAACAATGAGTATTATTTCTATTCTGGCACCTCTCAGAAATAACAAATTAAACTTGTCATTGTTTTGCAAATCCCATCAGCAAGCGTTAGAGAATGAGCTCGTGTTTTTACTCTTCCTCTCAATAACTGGCAGAAATTTAAAAGCAAATCTGAGACAATCTTGAGGTAGGGATGGGCGGTATGGACTAAAAAATGTATCACGATTATTTCTGGCATTTATCCCAATAACGATAAAAATGACGATAAAAAAAATACCAATTCAACTCCACTTTTTTAACTATGAATCTATCTCACTCTCAGATCCGCCATGTTTGTCATCAACGGGAATGTATCTTTCCTTCCTTCCTTCCTTCCTTCCTTCCTTCCTTCCTTCCTTCCTTCCTTCCTTCCTTCCTTCCTTCTTTTTTCCCCTTCCTTCCGTCTTTCCTCCTGCTCTCTCCTTCCTTCTTCCCTTCCTCTTTTCTCCCTTCCTTCCTTCTTTCCTTGTTTCCTTCCTTCCTTCCTTCCTTCCTTCCTTCCTTCCTTCTTTTTTCCCCTTCCTTCCTTCTTTCCTCCTGCTCTCTCCTTCCTTCTTCCCTTCCTCTTTTCTCCCTTCCTTCCTTCTTTCCTTGTTTCCTTCCTTCCTTCCTTCTTTTTTCCCCTTCCTTCCTTCTTTCCTCCTGCTCTCTCCTTCCTTCTTCCCTTCCTCTTTTCTCCCTTCCTTCCTTCCTTCCTTCCTTCCTTCCTTCCTTCCTTCCTTCCTTCCTTCCTTCCTTCCTTCCTTCCTTCCTTCCTTTTTCCCCTTCCTTCCTTCTTTCCTCCTGCTCTCTCCTTCCTTCCTTCCTTCCTTCCTTCCTTCCTTCCTTCCTTCCTTCCTTCCTTCCTTCCTTCCTTCCTTCCTTCCTTCCTTCCTTCCTTCCTTCCTTCCTTCCTTCCTTCCTTCCTTCCTTCCTTCCTTCCTTCCTTCCTTCCTTCCTTCCTTCCTTCCTTCCTTCCAAAAATCAGCTTTACACAAAAACATCATCATCAGGAATTTATCGTTTTTACCGCGTCATGACAAATTCTTATCGTTAGGAATTTTTTTGACGGTATATCGTGAACGGTAAAATATCGCCCATTCCTATCTTGAGGCTTATTTTTTCCCAGTGAACAGTACTTTTGCTTTCATGCAGTGGTGTAAATTAATAAAATTAATAAAATGTTGTAATCGTTACAGGAGAATTTGTTGTGCTCCTTTGGCCTGCTCCGTCTAATCGTATAACCATCTCCTGCCCGCTACATTCGGTGTTGGCCTTGCGCCCCGTCTCCTCCTCCTCCTCCTCCACATGGTGTGTACCTGATTAGGATTGCAAACGCGTCCCAATAATAAATAAACCATATGGCCATTTTCACGTTAGTGGCTCCCTAATTCATCACCAGGGAAAGTAGCGCACATCCAAGTGCGTCGTGTTTGTTCAGCATGAAATGTTTGAAGAAAAGCTGATGAAGGACAAATTAACCAAATGAGGAAACGCAGCTGGAGGTCAAAGGGGTCCTCTTTTGATAGTTAAACTGTGACAGTAATCGAGAAAAGTTGTCAACAAGAGGAGGAACAATTAAATCTGCCGTCTTTGAGCCAGTTGTTTAATCGTCCCTCCTTTTTTTTTTTACTCCTGGAGGAATTTGACGAGCTTTCATCTTCAATAACTCACGGTAGAAACACACAGACACATCTCCAGATGCCACTCTTAATAGAGTGTGTAAACTGAGGACTCTATCCTTGAAGTGCCATTATTGATCGCTCACCGAGTATTTACTAATCAACACAAAATAAGGCAAATCCTGTTTTCGTAATCAGATGGAATTAGACAAGTAGCAGCTCATTACTCCAGACTAATTAAGACCAGTTCACTGGGACTACAAGTCGCTACATTTGTATGCGTGCAGAGGCCCGGCTGTCGCTCGGCCCGAGTCGTCCACATGAAGCATTTCTCTTGATTCGGTTAATAAGCTGCGGCTCCATGAAGCTGCATGATAGCACCGTGCTAACATGCTCCACCGACAGAGGTTCACGGCGTGTCGGCATGATAATATTTGCTAATAAGACGTAAACAAACAGTGCAGCTGTAATTGGAGTGAGTGTCCCTTGAGGGGGGAGAGCTTTCTACACGTTTCAACTGTAAAAGCCATATGTTGTGTCAGATCGAATTAGAAGTAAAGTCATCATCACATTTGTGCATGGACTCCTGAATCAGGCATGGCAGAAAGGACCTCAAGCCTTGGAAATGCAAACACATGCTGCCATTTTTTTTGAAAGTTTAAACAGTTCCTTGAAGTATTTACTAATTGTTGATATTTATAATGACTTTTTTTCATAAAATACAACAGCTATACAAATCAAAGGCAATCTTTCTGATCATGTGTCCCTGAAAGCTAGTTTTAGGCGAGATGCAACTCCAGGTGAGGTTTTATTTACCTCATCAGTAGAAATGACAAATTTCACAAATGTACTTTGACACAGTCCCTCCTCTATTTACCATTTCATTGGCTCGCAATTAGGAATGGGTGATATTTTACCGTTCACGATATACCGTCAAAAAAATTCCTCACGATAAGAATTTGTCATCTCACGGTAAAAACGATAAATTCCCGTTGACGTTTTTGTGTAAAATCTGATTTATGGTTCTGTGTTAAATCAACGCACAACGTACGTGAAGGAAGGAAGGAAGGAAGGAAGGAAGGAAGGAAGGAAGGAAGAAAAGAGGAAGGGAAGAAGGAAGGAAGGGAAAAAAGAAGGAAGGAAGGAAGGAAATGAGCCTGAAAGAAAGAAAGAAAGAAAGAAAGAAAGAAAGAAAGAAAGAAAGAAAGAAAGAAAGAAAGAAAGAAAGAAAGAAAGAAAGAAAGAAAGAAAGAAAGAAAGAAAGAAAGAAAGAAAGAAAGAAAGATAAATTCCCGTTGATGAGGTTTTTGTGTAACAAACATGGCGGATCTGAGAGCGAGATAGATTTATAGTTACAAAGGTGGAGTTGAATTGGTATTTTTTTTATCATCATTTTTATCGTTATCGGGGTAAATGCCAGAAATTATCGTGCTACATTTTTTAGTCCATACCGCCCATCCCTACTAGCAATAGGAGCAGAGTAGCAATCTTACCTAAACCCCCAACATGTTAAACTTTTCTCAATTTCTGAAGGGAGTAACTGTTCCATCGTGACACCACAGGTGAACGATTCAGTTCAGACGGCAGCATCGTTGACGAGCGAGCGAGGGTTCGTTGTTTCATGTGGGACGGCTCTGAATGAGGACTCAACAGAATGTAAATAGTCTTATTTTTTTAAATAATACATATTGTTATGCTGTGAATTGTACTAAGAGACTGCAGCGATAGTCCAACACAAGCGCTCATTTTAAGGACTTGTGACTTGACTCAGACTAGAGCACTGATGACTGGTACTTGGACTTATGCATTAATTGCATTCAGATTCGTAAATCAGAGAGAAGTCCTGATATTTGTATTTTATTTAACGTAATATATCCTAATGATTCAACATTAGACTATATCTACATACATGTTGATACTAATTCCGTGTAAGATGCATTAGCTCACATGTTACACATGCATCCTGTTTAGGAACCAGCGAATGGCACATAGATGCCATGAGAATATGTGCTAACTGTGCTTTTACTCATTCCTTGCAGTGCGGTTAAAAGTGCAGAGCTTAAACCATGAAATAAATGTTGAGATGACTCCAAGTGAAAACTCGAGGACAACTTTCCCCTTCGGTTGTCATCTGGCACGAACACAAGTAAGAGCTGCAATGATGTTTTGGTTCAGCAGAGGGCAGTAGTTGGGAGAAAAAGCCTTCTTTACTGCAAGCGGGGGCTCGTCGGCTTCCTCAGGAGGATTTGAGTTCCATTATCAAGTCAATGGTTTAGAGGGGCCGGGTAAGCCGCTCAACGGCACTATTTCCTCTCTACCACAGGATGCTTCTCATTTGACATTGGTTTACTTCAGACAAATGATAAATCCAGAAAGAAAATTAATTAGGCGGAGATGTTACAGTATATTGTGATCTGGATCTGTGATGTCACAGAATTCTGCAAATCTGAATTACTCACTGAACGATAAGAGTCTCAGGACCCCAGAGTTCGAGTCAGTAGTCACTTCAGACATAAAATGAAAGCACTCAAGCACTCTTTCTTTTGTAAATAATGCACTCCATTTTTGTTTAAAAGAAAAATCAATGTTAAACTGCAGGTGAAACAAGAGGAAGTACTTTTCGGTAAGGTTTATCTTCTGGGAGCCAAGAATGTCTGTACAAAACTGAGTTTACCGTGTATGAATACAAACTGCCCGAGTTAAGATAAGACTGTCGGTGCAGCTGGAAACTTCAGCTGTACTACAGCGCCCGACCTGAGTGCTTCTTGGTTCTGGCCCAGCAAAGTGTCAGCATCACTCTCTAAAAACAATTCAATATCCTGGCTGTGCGTGGAAAAGGAAAAACTGAACCAAGATTAGGCATGGCTCCAAGCCAGCTGCCCAACCGTCTCGGCGGAAAGGGATTAACTCCAGACTTCAGTACAGCAGACGATAGTAAAACTCAACAGAATACCCCTAATCATCCATAAAACTGTTCAAGGACATCTGATTCAAAGGTTACATTTCTACGTTAATCCCTGACAT
Source organism: Cololabis saira (assembly GCF_033807715.1). Classification (NCBI taxonomy): domain Eukaryota; kingdom Metazoa; phylum Chordata; class Actinopteri; order Beloniformes; family Belonidae; genus Cololabis; species Cololabis saira. The sequence goes on from NC_084608.1 coordinate 28,922,724, forward strand.
GCATTTGTATGTAAACAAACTGCCACTGAGACCATAGTCTAATGCAAAATTGAGATGGATACTATTGCAAAATAAAGCCATCACTATCCAATTTTTTGGGCGCAATACAAAAAAATGCATTAAAAACCTACGTGTACTATAGTAAACCATAATAAAAAACAGAGGTTTATCTTCCCAGAGAGGCAACAAAATGATTCCCATGACTTATTCAGAGCCCTATTATTCTCCAAAATAAACTCTGCCTCTGCTGACACAGGGAAAAAAAGGATATTAAAGCACAGACTATGATATACGGTATATTTACTGTTTTCATTTCATTGTTCGTCATCATTATTGTTTGGGTTATAATAAAAGCTGATATCTGATTCTGTGCAGCTTATTAAAAGGGCGTTGAAAAGCTCGTCTGTTTCATAATCCCAACCCAGAAAAAGATCCTGGCTCATTGCGTGCCAGCATTTGTGTGCACGTATGATAGAGATACAAAGCAAAATGGAGGAATCAGAGATTGTGCATTTGTGTGTGTGACTGTGGGTTTATCTTTACTTGTCTCATCTTTCCCGATGCAACGTGTGAGCACAGAGCCATTTGAAGGCAGATCCAGTGAGGTGAGAGTGTGAAGTATTGGAAGTGCAGTTCCACACTCAAACTACACACATTACACTTAAATAAATCCCTGCTCTGTGTGTGTGTCAGAAGTGTGAATCTTAGGCTGATATCTCCAGAGTCTCGTTACGATCGGGCTCATCGGAGCAGACACAGACACGAGGAAACAGAGATGTTTAATCTGGTAACAGGGTCTGCTGAGACAAACAAAGTCACACCACGGGCACGTAAGATCCATATCTGCTTCACGTGTGCCTTAATGTTGTTTTAGCCACTATTGCAGATATTCTATAATTAATGAGGCTGAAATGTAATACTAAATATACTGTGCTTTAAACGGAAGCTGAAGAGGGAGTCTAACGACCTCAAATGATGTTAACTACTTATAAAGCGGAAAGAGAGCAAAGCCAATATTCCTCCTTAAACTTGTATTCAACAATTATAAGACACCGGGAGAACGAAGCGTCGCTCAGCCTTTGCAAATCAACTGCAGTCCTCAGAACAACACATGCAGATAATACACGATGAGGCATGAAGAGTGAAAGAAAAACAAGTTCGATTAGAAAGTAATGAGTTGTTTCACCAGCCTGGAATTATCATCAAAGAGGATTTCAGACTGAGATCCCTATCAAATGTATTGACAGAGAAGGATTAAGCCCACAATGGAGAATAAGTCAAACTCATTCCAAACAAAAGCAATAATGAGCTTTTTTCTGACTGTGCTGCCTGTCTGCCGGAGACCAACTCCTGCGTCTTTCATCTGTCTTAAAACAAAGATCACTAGCTCTAAATACATCTATAAATGTCACTCAGTATTCCAGTATGATAATAATTCCATTGCACGATTCTGCGGGTGCTGTTTTGCAGTTACAAACGCTACATTCAGGACTGCAATCACCAAAAACAGATCAGGAGTTCAACCTCTGTAATAAATCCATGTAATTTATATTTCAGTGGAGATTCTGTCCTCTTACTGATTATTTCTGTCAAGAAGTTCTTTGAAGAAAAATGCACTAAGCAGCATGCAGAGATATTCGGGTAGGTGTCAGCTCTCGTTAACGCATCCTTCACTGCAGTTAGATCTTTGATCATTAAGGGTGTGGCTAGAAAAGTCTGCATACTCTCCAATTCTCTATTTAAAGGCATCTTTAAAGGACTCATGTATTCTTTTTCAGTTTCATTAAAAGTTATTATTTCAGCACCTATTTAGTCTAATGTATACACATGACAGCTGGTCCAACAGATGACTTTTGAAAGCTAATACATGATGTAATACCTCGTCTCACCACATGGGGCCATAGAGCTCTGGTGTGTTATCATTGCTGAGCTTATTCAATTTTATTTATACAGAATTTATTACAAAACATATTGTCTTGAGGCAGTTTGCACAGACCAGAGCATGACCCCTGAGCAATTATGAAAAGGAACAGTGGCAAGTAAAAAAAACTTCCCTGGCGTGGGGAAAGTCTGCACATTTTGTAATCCCATACTGTCCCACTTGAGGTGCACATCTTTGTATCTCATGCCATTAACTTGCCTGTGACAGGCTACCCCCATGTGGTGTTAAATGGTACTTAGAGTGACTAAGTTGTGACCATTATATATAAGGAGTGGATATAATCACCATGTTGGAGCATCAAGTTTGCCATCTTGGTCTTTTTGAGTGTCTGTATTTCTCTACAAGGTGCAGCTGATGAGCAACATTAGAGACATGATTTAGAAAAATAAGCATCATTCAGGCTTTTTATTTATCTAATGCTGGAAAAAAAACATTGGCTCACTAATCCAGTCTAATGTTTAGCACATAGCGATTGAAGGGGGAACATTTAACTTGGTCAAAAGGTTGAAATGCTGTGGAAAATGTAGAAGAGAAACATAATGCAATGATTTGCAATCTCATTTAACCTTATTTTATCCATAATAGTGCATAGAAAACAGGAAATATTGGAAATGACACAGCTTACTATTTCATGAAAAAGAGTTAATTAATGGCAGCATCATTTTTCAAAAAATGGGGAATGAGAACAAAAGACTGGAGAACTGAGTGGTAATAAAATAAATATGTGGTGCGGTTTCTTGCAACTAATTAGAGTAACTGACAACAGGTCTATGATCTGATTAGGCATAAAAAGTGCCTTTTACAAAAGGCAGTCTTTAAAATAAAAGAGTCAATAATCTTTGAAAAACTGCTGCTATAAAGACCCTGAATATCCATCATCTACAGCACATGACATCAATACCTTTTAGGAGTTTAAAATATAGTCATGCACAAATACGCGAATCCTGTCTCCCAAAAAAGATCATCTGGGAAATACAACCTCATAGGAACGAAATATTTAACACTTTTCACATCATTAAATTAAGTCAAAAAGAAAAAACAATGTGGTCAATGCTAAGCAGACATGTTAGGATTTTGCTGGTCTAGAGCATTCATGTGTCCATAGGGGAAAAACTTTAAGCAACGATCTGAGAAACGCAAATGTTGCGGGAAACTGTCTGGAAATTGTTATAACACATTTTCCAAACAATATGGAAATCAATATGTTCTCATGAAAAAAAGATTATTCACAAATGGAAATCTTTCAAAACAATTACCAACATTCCCAGTGGTGGATATCCCAGCAAAAAGAAACATCCTACATGCTGTCAGGCATAGCAGTGGCGGGGTAATGATTTGAGGTTTTGTAGCTTTTGTAGATTGTGCAGCTCCTTAGCATTTTAAAGCATTTAGCACATTATGATCTCTATTAGTCAGATTATCTCAAGCCAAATGTGAGATATGGACAAAACTGGGTCAAGAAACAGGACAATGATGCGAAGCAAACCAGCAAACCTACATCAGAATGGCTGAAAAATAAAATAATCCAGGTTTTCTTATTGCCTGTCAAAGTCCAGACTAAACAGCAAATGTGGTTTATTCTTTTTAATTTGATTACTATTTTTCTGTAAAATAATTAATGGCAGTGGAACAAGTTTTGTGTTGTTTTTCACCTGAGGTTAGATTTATAGATTTATTAATACCCAGTATGATCACAAATTTTTTTTATCGCGCACACGCACACCACTAACTTTAACACACGCACGCACGCACGCAATCAGCTTAGCCCAACTCAAGTTTTCCACCCATTTTTGAACATGACCTCAATGTTTGGCGGCACTAAATTGAACCAAGTACTTATGTTTTTTTGTCTGTACTTTTAAAAGATGTGCGGGTGACTGACTTGATATGTCGGAGAGCAAAAATGTCCATCAGTAATAATCCGTCCTTCAGCAAAACTGTGAACCCCAACATACTCATTCTCTCTGTCTGGTTTGGATTTTAAGCTAAGCTGCGATGACAAAAGTGGTAGAGAAGTGCTATGTAAGAACAAAGTGGCAGTTGAAATGAAAAGGGAGGATAAAGTTGTGAAGCTGCAGAACAGGGCTGTGAGATGGCTCTGTGGGGAAGCTGACTCACTGGATGAGCTCTTCATCCCAGTGGGCTTTAGTTCTCATCCAACGTGGTGTGATGTAAATGTCACCTTCAGTCTTCGTCATTAAAGCCAGACAGAAGGCAAAGCTTGCACTGACATTAAAAATGAGCTCTGGTCAGGCCTGGGATCATAGCATACACACACACACATGCACACACACGTATTATATATATACACAAACACACGCACACAGTTAATGGGTGAAAAGTGCCTAAACACTGCACAAGAAACAATAGGATTGTATTATCATATACAGTATTTGCACACTATTCTCACTCTTCTCTGCAGTATGCCCCTTTTTGCTCTCTGCCTTATGCATATGGATTGTACATCACTGTTTGTATTGATTTCAGATCATGTTGAAGTTCTCTCTACCAACAAATACAAAGACAACACCACCGGTCAATAAAATCAAGCTCATGTTAAATTCATGCACACCTCAACGACTGTTTTACCTCCTGCACCTTACAGCAGCATTACAGTCAGAAACACATCTGCTAGTAGCTGAGACACGTCTTTGGGGACCAAGACCTTTAAACATGAAAGACTAGGAACAGACATGTATCTTTCTGGAGCCCTTCTCTCATCATCAGATACCCTAAAAATGTAATGAATAAATTAAACAAAAAATGTCATGGTCTTAGTGGCAATGTGTCCAAAGCACAAATTTATATCAACACCAATAAAGCTTATAATTGTACTTTGTTTGAATGAATATCCATCTTCCACAATCAAATATCAACACAAAAGTATGGACCACTGGGTCGATTGAACCCACCACTAAACATACTCCTCTCTTCATCCATACCAAGTACGCATATCCCATAGTAACCAGTTTTCACCAGGTCCTAAGCTATTTTGTAGCCAAACTGATGATTTTAAATCAAGTATCATATGTTGTTTTCATCAAGACTGTTTAATTTAAGGAACGCATGTGACACGAGATATCTTTGTAGAACATCGTTAAGATGATACAACTTGGGATAGATGACAACATACTTTAATATATTTGTTAATGTCTGTCTGCTTTGCTCCTAACATTTTACGCCTGATTTTCACAGAAGAAGAAGTGGCAGATGGGTCAGTGGCAAATCATCTGTTGACTCGATTGTTACGCTAAAGCTGCATAGGGTTGAACAGAACTACTACTGTCATTTAGCAGACGCTTTTGTCCAAAGCAACTTACATCTGAGACACACACACATGGAGCAGTTAGGGTTAAGCAATAAGTAGGGATGGGCGGTTTGGACTAAAAAATGTATCATGATAATTTCTGGCATTTATCCCGATAACGATAAAAATGACGATAAAAAAAAAAAAAAACTATTCAACTCCACCTTTGTAACTATAAATCTATCTCGCTCTCAGATCCGCCATGTTTGTTACACAAAAACCTCATCAACAGGAATTTATCTTTCTTTCTTTCTTTCTTTCTTTCTTTCTTTCTTTCTTTCTTTCTTTCTTTCTTTCTTTCTTTCTTTCTTTCTTTCTTTCTTTCTTTCTTTCTTTCTTTCTTTCTTTCTTTCTTTCTTTCTTTCTTTGAGGCTCATTTCCTTCCTTCCTTCCTCCTTTCCTCGTTTTCTCCCTCCATTCTCTCCTTCCTTCCTCCTTTCCTCGTTTTCTCCCTCCATTCTCTCCTTCCTTCCTCCTTTCCTCGTTTTCTCCCTCCCTTCCTTCCTTCCTTCCTTCCTTCCTTCCTTCCTTCCTTCCTTCCTTCCTTCCTTCCTTCCTTCCTTCCTTCCTTCCTTCCTTCCTTCCTTCCTTCCTTCCTTCCTTCCTTCCTTCCTTCCTTCCTTCCTTCCTTCCTTCCTTCCTTCCTTCCTTCCTTCCTTCCTTCACGTACGTTGTGCGTGAATTTTTTTGACGGTTTATCGTGAACGGTAAAATATCACCCATTCCTAGCAATAAGGGCCTGTTACTTTGACCAAAACAATGTTCTAGCAGTCATTCAATTACATTTAAAAATACTTTATTAATCCCCAAAGATAAATCAATTAACTTCATATTTACTAACAGGGGAGTTGATCTTTTTAAACTTGACAAATCAATATATTTAAATCCATAAAAGCTACTGAAAAGCAGCTGAATTCAAACAAGACATGAGTCATTCATAACCAGAGGTGGAAAAAGTACTGAAAAATTGTAATTGAGTAAAAGTATCTTTACTTTGCTTAAATCCTACTCAAAGTAAAAGTAAAAGTACTCATCTAAAAATGTACTCGAGTAAAAGTACAAAAGTACTTCATTTAAAATGTAATTTGATTAAAAGTTACTTTCAGTTATTTAATGCAAAAAAAGGATGAGTCACGAATCAAATCCAGCACAAGTTGTTTTAATTAACTTCGAGACATATTAAAGTACACATCCACACTTGTAAAAGCTCAGCTGAGCTCAGTAACATGATCCTCTTACTTCCGCAGAACAGGACAAAAAGGACAGTCACAACCTGTACTGTAAAGTGCAAACTATTTTCAGTCATATTGTCCAACCGACAACACTAAAACCAGAATCAAAGTATTCAAACACAAAATAAAGTGCCCAATGCCCGCAGGATCCTGCTATTCACAATAAACCACAATAAAATGCCCACAAGATTTTCACCATAATTTTTTTACTCAGTAACGTGAGGGGGTTCAAATGTAGCGAAGTAAAATACTTGGGTCAAAATGTACTCGAGTAAAAGTAAAAATTACATATTTCAAAAACGACTTAGAAAATTACAAATTACTCATAAAAAGTACTCGATTACAGTACCGTGAGTAAATGTAATTTGTTACTTTCCACCCCTGTTCATAACCCTACAATGAACGAAAAAAAGAAGCGGTTTCTTCTTCATCACCATGGAGAGCGACCAAGGAGAGACGGCGGATTCCGGCCGAGCAGCTTCAGCACCGCGGACAGCGACACTCGTCTGCTCTCAGAAACATTCCCCCAAAAACAGTGATATTAACAGCTAGAGGTGACTATACATATCAAACACCGTCCACTCCCAAATCATCGGGGTAAAAACAGCTTCTGAGTGACCGTGAACTGTATATTTCAGTTGAATATTCGCATAATGGGCAGGTAAGTTGACACCAAACGCGCTTAAATCATGTACTGTGGAGAAAAGAAGCATAAAAAAAACAGATATTGACTGTAGCTGATCATCAAATATTTCGCTGGAGGCATTTCAGCCAATTCACCAATTCATACAGACCTAAAGAAACACATACAGTAAAACTGCCGTCCCAAAACACCACGTTCAAAGTTATGAACAATCTGCACCACACGCACGTTTGAAGTGACGTCACCGATACGTACTTTATTGACAAATGAGCCAGCCAATTGAGTCGATGATGCACGAGTTCGACAACTTTGTCTTTTAAAAAAGGTCGAGTTAATAAAATAAAAGCAGATTGCGGGAGCCCGAGCTGCAGCGCTGCTGCGCAACTGATTATACTTTCATTAAAAACAGTGAAGCACGTAAAGGCTGATTTATGGTCCCGCGTTACACCGACGCAGAGCCTACGGCGTAGGTTACGCGGAAGCATAAATCCGGTTTTAAGGCAGAAGTTGCAGTGATGGCGGGATCTTACATCCTCGTCGTCCTGCCAGCGCCCTGGCTGCGGCCGGGCCGGCCGGCCCTCCTGCCCGAGCAGCCGGCTCGCCTCCGGGGGCTGCGGGAACGACTTGTTGGTGTTGATCTGGCCGGTTAATCTCTGGTACAGCGACGCCATGCCGACTACTTGAGCAAAATGTAAAAAAAAAAAAAAAAAGCGAGATCAAGTCGCTCTCAATGTAGGAAAAAAAAAAAGCAAACGCACAAAAAAAAAGTTAGAGGAGATTCATCAGCAGTGGAATCGGGTGGTGCGTTCAGATACTGCAGTTCACCTTCACAAAAAGAGAGAAGACGGGACTCCGGTCTGGGTTGAGCATTCACGGCACGTATTGTACTTTCGGACTCTCAGCGATCCTGCAGCGACGCAAGAGTCACTATTTTTTTTTTCCAACTTGACGGTGAAAGTGGCACAAACCCGAGCGGGTCGCCGCAGTATCTCTGAGAGCAATCTGGACCGAGAGACGGAGAAAGTGAGCCGAGACTCCGCTTCTCTTCCCCTCCCTCGTGACAGGAGGGGGAAAGTGGCGGCTGATGGATGCTCGGGGGGTAAAAGGTCTTTGCTTTTACTAGTGACAGCAGACAGAGAGGAGCTGAACATGACATGACTTTCACAATATTAGAGGGTTGCAGCTGGAAAAACCCATCATGACTTAGCACATAGACAGCGGCTACACATATCTCTATTAGTTCCTTATCTTGTTCTGCCTCTATTTGGGTCAGAGATGGGAGGAATCATGGAGAGAGCAAGAGCGCCCCCATGTGGAGGAAAGCGCAGGCGTGCCACGTGTACAGGAGACAGGTTTCCATAATAAACCATAATATAAACTGATTCATTAGTGAGACGTAACTAGTACTCGAGTTGTAAAAAATATTCAGGGGGGATGGTGGATTTTATCATATGGGGACAGATAATTTGTGCTGATTACAAATAATATAATATATTACAAATAATAGCACTGACCAAAACAGCTGCAGAAATACTGCAGGAATGACATAGCAGCAGTTAAATGCAGCCTTCTGTAAGCTTTAAATATCCACTGGGCTTACAATTAATACATCAAAACACAACAATAAAAAACTGTTTTCTGAACTTATCAATATGACTCTGTCCTTCACAGGATAAGTAAAATGGATCACTGCAAAAACTCAAAATCTTAACAAGAATATTTGTCTTATTTCTAGTTAAAATGTCTCATTTTAGTAAAACAAATCTCATTACACTTAAAACAAGACTCATCACTGGAAAAAACAACAATTTTCACCTGTTTCAAGTAGATTTTCACTTGAAATAAGTAGAAAAATCTGCCAGTGGAACAAGATTTTTTTGCTTGTAATGAGAAGATAAATCTTGTCCCACTGGCAGATTTTTCTACTTATTTCAAGTGAAAATTTACTTGAAACAGGTAAAAATGGTCAAATAAGTTATGTTTCTGGTGTTATTTTTCTGGTGATGACTCTAAATGTTGAAATAGCAGTAAAACCACATTCATTGATGAAAGGACATAAGGGATGGAAAGGGGGGCGGCAGTTTTACAGGGGGGATGATTTTGACCGTTTTTATTTCAGGGGGGATGCCATCCCCCCTCATCCCCCCTCAACTCCAGTACTGGACGTAACTGAGATTAAGCAGGAGTTTTAATCCTCATTTTAAATCCATTTGCACCCTGTGAGTCTAATATGATTCACTAAAATTTTTTTTTTTTTTCATTTACATATGATTAGCTGTTGTTTCGACGTCCTGCAAATATTACAAATTTAGGATGGAACAAAATTGCACTGTAACTGCTTTATTCACTGTTTATTCCTCATTTTGTTAGCTTTAAAAAATGTCTTAACAGACATAATATTTTCAAAATTATGTTCATAATTTCCCACAGCCAATAGTCCAAAAATAAATAACTCAAAACCCAGATATTGACTCAAAAATAACACACATGAAAAGGGAAAACAATTATCTAGGAGGCCTTAATAACTGCACGTTTGGCTCTTTTGTCTCAAAAACTAAAATAAAAACACTCAAACCATCACCTGATTAACTGAATTAATTATAACAATTGAGTTTAAAGCTACTCAATGTAGCACTACCACTTCTGACCACATGGGGGCAGCATATCACAGGAAAGTTCATGTTTCAGCCCCCGACAAAAGACCAACGGAAGTGCACCTCCAGTCAATAAAAGTGGTATTACAAGATGTTCCTGACCATCCCAGCTCATTAGCACAGCATTGTTAGTAGATCTGTAGACGGGATCAGACGGGGAAGGCTATAGCTTGATAAAGTCGCAGTATTATCTGACGATTCTAAAGCACAAGAGCTGAATCTATAAACTCGCCCTGTCACCCTGATGCAACATCATTCAGCTTTATTTGAGGTCCCAGCAGAAGAAGAGTCATGTGACACGACAGAACCACAATCTGTCATCCGATTTAATTCGGTTAGGCCTCACAGGATGCAGAGCACCTCCCTCTGTGCATCTAACAAGCTCCTGCAGGGATTTCTGCCTCAGACACTCAACAACACAGTAACTCATCAGCCCAACGCTGCCCACAGAATCTCAGGAGCAGACTCAACTTCTTTGGGAAGAATCAGTATGAAATGTAAACACCCTGCACTTTTTCTGTCTAATATTTACTGACAGCAGAACTGCTCACAGCTGTTCACTTTTACTTGTTTTCTGATGACTTCCATCCCAAAGTGTTCCACAACATCTGTCTCAGAATCTTATTCAAACTCCAAAGATGATTTATTTTTTATAAACTATGTGCATTAAGAAGGAAGGAAAAACTTGGGTAATTTTAACAAAACATATTTGTCATTCTCTCAATAATAGATTGCTTAGGCCGTCTCTGTCATTGTGTCTTTTAATGCTAATTGAGATCCAACATAGAGGAGAGACTTTTCTTGAATTATTTTGCCTTTAATGCAGCTCTGCGAGAAAATAAACCCTGCATCTGGGCAGCAGAGGGCAGACATGCATGGTCTGATTTCAGTACGACTGCTCAGATAGTGGGGACGTGCCAGACAGCAGCAAAGCACAGTGACTTTTAAGGACAAGATGCAAAAGAGGTCGGGATGCCTTCTGAGCAGTTTGGAAAACAAAGGTGAATAATAAGAAAGCACAACAGAGAGTATTATTGGCCAAGACGTTTAGTCGACTTTCACTCGAATATAAATATAACCTCGCACTCATGGACCACTGAAGGGGATTCCTGTAAACTAGGGCCAGAAAAGTACATTAATAATGTGTTGTTTAAGCTTATATTCTTCATCTTATAAAATAGGGATCAAGTAGAACAATAAACACATTCTAAAGTCAAAAAATTAGGCTCCTGACATCTGATTTACAGCCATCGCCCACCTGACATATGCAAACTTCCCATCACCCAAAACTCTGCACACACACAAGTTCACATTTGCATTTGCTCCGTCAGCCGGCCAGCATGTTTTATGATGGATAGCTTCTCATTTCATCCAAAGCTGCACTCATCCATCCATGTGCCTCAGGAGAGCTGTGGTCTCCGAATCCACTCCTCGGTCGTAAACACTAAGATGGTGAAAGAAGCAGCTGCCGTAGCGAGAAGACAGAGGGACCAGCCGGGTCACTGTCCACAAAACTTCCACAGGCTCTGCGGCGGATGTTGCATCGTAAGCTGCCAGGCTGGAAGAGAGCAATTTATGTGTGCCAAGGGAACTTGCAAATCATCCTGACAAGCTTTAAGTAACATGAATTAAACAAGAAGATCGATGTCTTTGATGCCGGGAGGATCGATTTCAAAGGAATATGACTTAAAGGGCAAGTACGTTCAAATATTCTTTGGCCTGTCTGAAGAGAAAGTTACAAAATCTGGAGAAAAATAACTTGAAGAGACTTTTCTCATTTATTTTTTTCCCCTGAAAGTTGTCAATTTCTTGATGTCATAATAAAATGTCTGACATTGCCATGGAGAAACAGTTCAACAGTTCCTTTTCAAATGTGTGGTCACAGCTCCGATCATAGCAGCTGGTTTTAATGGGCGTGGTCAGCCAACGTACTCCTCTGCATCTTATTCTTGATGATCCGCTTTCATGAGATGAAAGCGGATCATTTGACTGCGATCTGGGCCTGTGATGTCACCAAAGCTGGGTAGAGGAGCCAAAAATTGTACTCAAGTAAAAGTACAGTTACTTCAGAATAATATGACTCAAGTAGAAGTAAAAAGTCGTCATCCAAATAATTACTTGAGTAAAAGTAAAAAAGTACTTGGTGAAAAAACTACTCAAGTACTGAGTAACTGTTGAGTAACGTCTGATTTATTTTAACACAACCATTCAAACAGACAAAACAATCATCTTCAGGCAAATTAAATCAATAAAATAATAAAATAAATTAAAATTAATAAAAAAGTAAAAAATATCTTAAATTAAAATAATCTTAAAGTAAATTAAATTACTGTAATAAATAAATAAAATAATAACAGAATAAAAAAATAAATTAGGCACAAGTACCACAACATTTCAAGCCTTTGTACTTTTCTTTTTTAATCAGGCAGAACTAGAACAAGCCCATGAACTCATATAAACTCTGTGTGTGTTTGAGTCTGTGTAAATGTGACAAAACATGCAAAAACAAAAAATGTTCCCAAATAATCACCCAGTGATGTCATGAGATTGACGCGTACGTGGATAAAAGGGATAAAAGAAAAGTAACGAGCTCAACGTAGCCTAATGTAGCGGAGTAAGAGTAACAGTTTCTCCTTCACAAATCTACTCAAGTAAAGGTAAAAGTATAGTGATTCAAAACTACTCCTAAAAGTACAAAATTTCCCAAAACTTACTCAATTAAATGTAACTCGTTTCTACCCACCTCTGGATGTCACAGTACCCTGTGCATATGAAATGTCCCAAGTAAATATCATTGTGTCATGTGGAAAGTAAATGTAGTTGTCCGGCTGTTCTGCGTCTACTAGCACCGCGGCTAACGGTTGCTAAGGGCTAAAGTGTTGGAAGTGAAAGCGTCTTACTCGTCAGCGAGGAGCTTGCTTGTTTTTGTCGTTCCGTTTTATGTCGCTTTTATGGGTTGGGAGTACTTTGACAGCAGGAAGGCCGGACATTTTCAGAGGATGCATGAACTATTTGTAGCAGAGGCAACATTAAAAGCTCAAACGCTCCTGCGTTGACAAATCACCTGCAGCTGCTGTAAAGTAAAATGCTCCTCCTTCACCTTCTCTGGCAGCTCCTCAGGCTTCACTTCCTCACCGGTTAAACAAATCAACACATACTGCTGTTGTGGTCGGGCTCAAATTGCAACTCATATTTATTCACACTGCTGGGCCACATTGGACCCTTAATAAAACAAATAAAGTAATTTAAAACTTTAATCAAAAAGACTCAGACACACGACTGTTGAGAATAAATCTGGCTGGCATACTTGCAGCAGGAAAATGGAAGGAAATCATTCCAGTTATATAAAAGAGAACTTTGGCATGGCTACAGAAAGAAAATCCTCCTATTGAAGCTGCGCTGGGAGCCGGAGAGTCACAGCAGGAGCAAAGGTGAGGGTGAGAAAGAGCCAGAACTTATGAATTTATACCGCCGTGTCACATTTCTCTGTCGCAGGCCATTTCTTGCTGAGAAGACTGTCATAAAGCTCCGGCTTCAATCCCCAGCTTCACAGAGGGAGGATCAATCTGGCCGTTACTCAGGATACTTGGCTGTGCTTCATGACGAGAGAACCCAATTTGCAACTGCAGTGGTTTTACACACCCTGACATCTGTCCCTAAGTATCGCCGCGATGTCGCCGCAGCATTTTAAAAAGTGGCAGGGTGCGAGTCTGATTGATTTAAAGGACTCTTCCCGGGCACTCGTGTTCTCAGGGAACGAGCAGGCTGAGTTTTAGCTTTAGATTAAAAGCCTTTTTGTGTCTTGGTGTATTTGTGGGGAGGTGTGTGCGTGTTTGTGGCTGCTGGCTGGAGGCTTGTTGTGAATGACAGCGGGAGATTGAAGGTGCTGGAGCCTAACGCTGTTGGACTTAAAATTAAATGGCCAAATTAATAGGTGCTGTCACTTGCCGCTGAGAAACCACCAACTCGCCTCAGCACCGATCCGGCTTCAACACCTTTTTTTTTTTTGATCGACACCCCCATCTGCTCGGTGCCAGGGGGGCGTTCTCTCACTCCGAATCAGAGCAAAAGTGAAACAAGTTTCAGAAATGACGACAACGGAGGGAGGGAAAAGTTTTGACAATTCTTCGACACGCTGAAGTTTCTTCATGAAGCATCTAAAATCAGCTGTAGAGTTTTCTCCCGCAAAGTGACATGAGGGAAGGCAAACTGAGTGGAAATCCTATTTTGAAATGGTGAGATTAAGTCCCTGTGAAATTTAAAGGGACAGCCAGAGCAGAGAGAAGAAGAGGGATAGAGAACTGCCTGGAGGGGCACGTGGGTATGAGCTGTAATGAAGGGTGAAAACATCGAGCACATATAAAGTGCTAGAACCACAAAGGTAATTTTGCAGATGGGAGGCTGGGAGGAAAGAAAGAAAAAAAAAAGAAAAGGCCCTCGCTTATATCGTGCGCCTTTCTTGACTTGGATTCCATTTCCAGGACCAGCAGAATAATTTCACATACGGTGTGAGGATGGAGGTACAAGCAGAAAAAGTCTGTTTGCTGAGGGCTGATTTGTCATTCTGGCGGCTCAGCAATAACCCCCGACAAAATCCATCAGAGAAGACTGAAAAAGTGTGTGAAATCTTAAGCTGGAAATGACTGGCTGTGTGTGAGGTTGATAAATGTGCTGGCTGCTGAATATCTGCCTGTTTTTAAAAGGAAATGCCACAAATCACAGCATCACTCCAAACTGGAACTGGAGTTAAACACTTTTCTGTGTTGTCTTTTTGAAAATAAAAACAAAAAAACTAAGAAACAATCTAATTTACTTCTGTCCATTACAGCCATGACGACGTGTCGGGGAACTTGTGTGACAATTTCAGTACAACAGTAAATATTTAAGTGATGTCCTGACTAAAATGATAAAGTTTATGTAAAAAAAGGGGAAAAAAATAATATTTATCAGTTTGAGAAGAGCAATATCTGAACTGATCTCAACATGACTGACTAAGACGCGTCTTCACCCATTTTACACCCGACGTGACATTTTGCCACTAAAATGCTCCACAGAGACGGCAGCTAATAGAAAGTAAACGATTCCCACTTGTGTTGCTTAATTCTTGTGATTATTTGGAATGCCAGAGCAAACTCATCAGAGTACTCTAATTACTACCGACACCAATGTTTGCTTTCCTCCTTCACATCTTTTCTCAAACCTCGGTAATTCTCAACCTTCTCATGTTCCTCCTTCTTGATGTTTTTTTTTTCCTCTTGGTGTGATTATTCCACCACCACCTCCTTCTGCTGGACATTGTTATTAATAGCACCTTTATCAGTGTTAATGAAGGGGAAAACTGCTAGTCTGACGCAAACCTGGGTATTAATATAACTGCAGATCCTCCAGCGACCACTGGGGGCTCGCGCCAGAGCTGGGTCAATCTTCATTTACCATATTTTCCGGGCTATAAGGCGCACTTAAAAGCCTTCAATTTTTTCAAAAGCTGACCATGCGCCTTATAATCCTTATATATGGATCAATATTTTTCTTTTCTCCATACTTGGCCTTGCTGGGGTTGAAAGTCGCAACGAATGGATGGCGTTTTGGCGGGTATACCGGCTTTCGCGAGTATGACGTTTATTTTGAGCGACGAAAAACAATAAAATATATTTATTCTAATATGTCAAGATCACAATAATCTTCCAATTTAGAAAAACAATATTAAAGAACTAACACAAATAAAATACACTTCAATTAAATACTTTTTTTTTTTTTTTTGTAATTTATTTTCCCAAGCCACTCAGAGCCGCAGTATAAGGATGAAAGCCGTGGATTGCCGACCCTGGGTCTAATGGATGCATAACGTAACCCCAGCCTCTAATGTAACGCCTTATAATGCGGTGCGCCCTATATATGGAAAATGTTTTAAAATACATCATTCATTGAATGTGCGCCTTATAGTGTGGAAAATACGGTACTTCCATATTAAAATATTCTGGTTCAAACAGGGCGTTGGGCTCCATAGTTTGATTTCACGTCCACTCTGGACCAGGCTCTGATAAAGAAGCTGTTATTTCTGATATCAACAAAACAATATTTGATGAGGTTTGCAGGTCCGCAGGTCTGCAGGTCTGCAGGTCCCCGGCCGTGACTCGCGTCTGCAGCCCCATTGGGGATCCTGCTTGATCGAAGATCCACCAATCCCCATTTGAAAGCCAACATTACCCTTTACAAATGTGGTTTTGGCAGCAACATAGATTTCATCCAATCACATGGAAGGTAGCTTTAGCTAGAGGCATAGATAAGCATAAGTTATGCCAAGATAAAATAGATAATTTATGCTAACTGTGCTAAGACCTGGAGAACACACATCAATTGCCCTCAGGCAATCTGCAAACATTAGCTGGCAGACAAATAACTTTACATTTGACTCTTGAATGAACCAGTGTACATTCACCAAGCATGACGTTGTAAACTACAGCTACACATCTTCACTTTGTTCTCATCCGAACAGAAGTCTTGATTGTCTCGAGACACTTACGAAACCCAAACGGATTTTCAGTGTTATTTTTCAAAAGAACGCAAGAAACCCTTTGAAGGAATACTTGTGGAGCCTTTTTTTGAAGCCCTGAAGTAGAGAGAGAGAACATGCAGAATCCACACAGAAACAAGGAACTATGTCGTCAATTCAACGCAAAATGTATTACGGATCAAAACCAAAACTCTGAGAATCAAAACCAAATTCTGTAACAAAGAAAGCAATCAATCAAACTGAGAATGCAATCATCTGTGTTATCAATGCTGGCTGGTTCTCTATGACCGCAACAAGCACGTTTTTAGCGCTCTGATGTTTAGTTATCCAGCAGCTAAAGACTGACGTGACACTGATTTGAGACTCATCCCATAACTGCAACTGCAAAAGTAAGAAACGTAACTTAGGAAGAGGGTTGGAAAACAGAGAGGGTTTTAGAACTGACAGGGAGAAAAGAATCTCAGAGATTTTGATGTATTGCTTGCAGATTTTGGATTTTGGTCGTCAGATTTTACTTCTCTAATTCGGAGCTTTGGTTTGCACACGTTTGGTGTTGAATCAACTCCTTTAGGAACCCGCTCACTGTGAGGCAACAGTGCTATCCAGCAAGCTACCGCGCCGCCCTGAGACACCAATCTCTAATACTGTTATGAACTTTAAAATCCCAACTAAGCTCTGCAGAGTCTGAGATTTGTATGTTTCCTTTTTCTAATCATTGCACAGTTTGGCCTTGCACTTGGAAGTATCAGATCAGGAGTTTTTATCCTCTTGACAGTACAAAACATATGGACTGGTACAGTTCTGAGTGCTTCTTTTCTGAGCAAATAAATGTCAAATATGTAATTATATAGATTTAAACTGCTGTCTGTGGTGAAAGTAATATGGAATTTCAACATTAATTCATTAATTTTGAGCAAACACGCCTATTTGCCCCGTATTTGGTACGTCACGCGTGGGAATGTTTACTGTGTCGGCGGAATAGTAACCCTGTTTGATCAACGCTTGGCTCATTACTGAGTCGACTATTTGGCTGCCTCTTATTAAGATGATTTAATGCTGAACCCGTGCCTTCATCAGAAGAGCCACCAGATGAAACGCATTAAAGAAACAGGAAGAATTCAGCCATGGAGCTGCAGCTCCCTCATTATGCCATTGTTATTCCTGTTGTTTTGCTGCAAGGCACCACCGACTGCAGCACTACACACACCAAAGCCCTTTGTTTATTTGTCCCTCCAGATGCCTTAAAACTTATAGCTGCGAGAGGTTTACAGAAGGAGCGAGCCAGGTCGGGAAAAAAAACCACAGCAAAGGGCGAGAGGAATTGGAAATGATTGGAGGGGAAGCTTAAGGAGAGAAGGAAGGTCTGAAAGGGATGAAATGTTCAGATAAATGTGTCTCGTGTGGGCTGCTGGTATTTAAAACTGCAATGCATGTACATGCACATCTCAAATCCATCTTTTCAAAAAGCTTTGATATTACCGCAGCGACCAGGGGTCATTACCTGATGGATTTTTAAGTTGTTTTCTTGAGGATTTCAGCCCCAGCTTTGAGATGAAGCCAAACCCTTTTTTTTTTCTTTTTTTTTTTAAATGTTCTGGCTTGGAAAGTGAACTTTTTATGAATGACTAAAAAAGAAAAAAGTGCAGCAAACCTGTGCATTTAAAGTAATTATTGATTTACTGGAAGAGAAGTAGGATTTAAATGTCATAGAGGAGCTTTGCCAGAGACAAATGTCCGGAGAGAAAAATCGCTTATTCATATTTTCATACTTCAGCCTTTGCTGTGTGTTGCAGTCAATCATCTGTCATTCCAACCAGAATCAATACTGAATCCTGCTTTTTTTTCTAATATATATCCCCCCATTTTTACAGAACTAATCTGCCACGTAGCACAAAAAAAGTGTTTTCCAATAACATTTGTATTTCCATCAAAATGTCATTAAAATACAGTGGTGCGCACTGCTGCACATTCATCCCCGCTTCTCTTACTTACTAAAGCATTCTGGTGTTTAAAGTGAGGAATTTCCACGGGGTATAATAGTTCATGAGCTGGAAACCATTTTAATTTTACAGAGTGATTGGAATTAGACACATTAGGTAGGAAATGAGACATCTTCACGTAGAGCAGCGACGTGCGCTGTCTGCCTGGGGGGAGACGGGAGGAGAACTTGGGTGCTTTGTATTAAAATATGGCCCATCAAAAAGCCAAAGACCTGCCTGGCTGCTACTCCTGAGATGTAAATCGTCTGATATGTATGTGTTGGAGCGGTGGTAGGAGCCTGCGAAACACAAAGGAGGAGAGCGATGAATCCGGTGTGTTACTGCCAAAGGGTAGCGGTGTTGACTAGTAGATGAAACCCACCGAGGCTGCGGGATTCAAACAGAGAGCGGACGGGGAGAGGGCGGGTGGAACTGTCAAGATATGAATCAACATGAAGCTTGAAGGCAAAGGAATGACATTTCAGCTCGCAGAAAACAATAGGTCCTGACACAAAGAGTCCATGAAGGGAAAGAAATCTTGCCAATGCGATCTATAGCACCAGCTGTACAATATTGTACTTCTATTTTGTCAATTTTCCAGTGTAAGAGCTGACATAACTATTAAAATTAAAATCAGAAGTTATGTTCCTCCTGCACAGAACGAAACTGCTATATCAGGCATCGATTTTCATTAAATGTCATAATGCTATTCCATGAGACAATTGTGCAAAGTCAGCAACACAAGTGAGCGACAGCTTTAAAACAACATTTGCACATTTGTCTGCAGCTAACTAAGATCAACTTTAACACTTTTGAGTTTAACCCACAGCTGTGTTTGAACTTGTTTCCATCCATGGTTTTAGCTAATCCAGTTTAAACCGGAATGATGCTGGATGCTGAAGTTTGTTCTGATTTGTCACTTGTGATTCAGCTGTGAAATGCTAAATCATGAACCACAAATCAGAAACTAACTTCGCAATAGTGACATATACAATTTTCAGATTAAAAGGTATAGTCTGTAATGGTATTCAAAAACATTTATTGTTATACTGGGTAAAAATGGTCCTTCCATCCTGAGAGTAGCCAGTGAATAATGTGTTCAGAAAAAGGAAAGAAAAAAATCCGACCTCTCTGACAGCTTTAATCCTGAAACAACTGACCAATCTGTTTTTTGTGCACCGAATGGCACGGATTGGTCAGAGGACCAGAGGCTTGGCAGGGGGGAAAGAACCAATCAGATGCCTTCATTTTAACACAACTTTTGCGGTATGCGTTCATTGTTGTGTCTAAAAATGATGCGCAGTGCCCACCCAATCAAAAACACATATTCTGTGATATTTTTTTTATATTTATAAAAAAATAAACGATCCCCATAACTTTGATTGGGTGGGCAGGACGCACGTTTGGGTGGGCACAGCCCACCCCTGCCCCTCCCTAAAACCGGCCTTGCTTACAGGTGAATGAGACATGGGTTAGTTTTGTTGAAAATGTGCTGTCCAAAATGTCCTGGAAAACTCGACTCCTGCAAATGCGCATTCCCCAAAGTTTGTGGGTGCGTGGCTTTGGATGGAGCGCTGACGGGAGGGGGAGGAGGGGGCGGGGCTTAGAGGAGGTGCCACTTTCAAATCTTGCTAGCTCTCCAACATTACAGACTATACCTTTAAGCTCCAATCCCACTCCTTTCCCTTGACCTGCCCTTAATATCCTTCCTAAAGCCTCTTTAAAACACCACAGGAAAAAGGCTAAAAACATACCCTTAAAAAGGAGGACACCTCTACTTAGATCATCATATCTTGCCCAAAGAAGCCGTGCATTACGCGTGACAAGTGAGTGCAACTTCAAATTTCCTGATCCCAGTCATGTCAAGTGTGGAGAATTATTTCAGTATATCATCAACAAAAAAAAAAACATATTGCATATGGTAACCAGGTCAACCAGCAGTGTTGGTCAAGTTACTTTGAAAAAGTAATTAGTTACTGATTGCTGATTACTGAACCAAAAAAGTAATCCTGTTACTTTACTGATTACTTATTTTCAAAAGTAATTAGTTACATTACTAGTTACTTTACTTAGTTACTTTTCAAAAACATGATGCACAACCTGAATACACTTTACTGGAACCATATAAAACAATAGAACTTTCAGTTTAATTCTATTCTTTGTGCACATTCCACCATATAAAATTAAATGACAATAAGTAAATGAAACGGTCTATTTTTAAACTTGTTTTTCTTATTTTCAGTCTTAAATGTATGCACATTGCGTCAGGCAAAATACAGCTCTCTCTGACTTGAACTACAATATAACCTGCGACAAGCTTCTTCAATTCTTCAAGTCCCGTTGGTCTTACATCTAGTTTCACCTGTTTAGCAGCAGAGAGGGCCACCGGCAGTTCTCCCGCTGGAGTCTGATGAGGCAGCCGGCGCTGCAGCCCCAGTGGGGGAGGAGGAATCCGGGGGTCTCGCAACGAGCTTCCCTCCCACACAGACTTTACAGCGGACGAGAATGTTTTTATCACTTTTGACCGAGTCAAACTCAAAATAATGTCTGTAATTCCAGGCGTTAAACGCTGCATGCTCCTGCTCTCTCTCGCACTTCATGTCGTCTCTGGTTTACCACTGAAGCCTGAATTATGGTTCCGCGTTAAATCGACGCAGAGCCAGATGCCGTAGGGTACGCCGTAGGCTACGCCGTAGGGTACGCGGCGACGCGGACGTACGGTGCGTGTCGCCGCGTACCCTACGCCATAGGGTCTGGTGTAACGCGGAACCATAAATAGGCCTTGACTTTGCGCCGCTCATACGTCAGTATGAGCGGCGCAAAGTCATGAGATATTTTCACAAAACAAATACTGCATTTAGTAACGCAGTAACGCAGCCTTCTTTCAGAAAAGTAAAGGTAATCTAATTACTGTTTTTGCTATTTTAATCCCTTACTTTACTTGTTACTTGAAAAAAGTAATCGGATTACAGTAACGCGTTACTTCTAACGCGTTTCTGCCCATCACTGTCAACCAGGTGGGGCTAACTGAGTGTAACTTCAGTAGGTATGTACTACGGTAGGTTTGTCTGAATGCCTTTCTGGTACAGGGCCTTTCTTTACCCGTGTGTGTTGTTTGTGTGGTCTCATTTCGATTATGAAGAATAATGAACTTCATGATGATGTGCTAATTCATATTAATGATGTGAAATGTTCCCTTTTTTTCCAGAACGGTCATCCAACATGCGTGTCCTCCATTTTTTCCCCCCCTGTACAACAGGGGTGAGGACGCCACAGCTAATTCTCAGGCTGCAAAGGAAAACATATGTGAAGGGTGAATAACGAGTAGTAACTCATTGAGAATATAATTTACTTTTGTTAAAACGTAAACAAAACAGACCTCCCATGGTGGATAGAATAGGATAAAATGTCCTTATTACCATTTTACACATGTACAGTGATGTACAATAAACCATATATATATATATATATATATATATATATATATATATATATATACACACATACATACATACATACATACATACATACATACATACAGGTTTTTGAGCATGGAATATTTAACTTTAAAATGGGATTCTACATTTCCCAGTTCTAACTTCATCTTTTTCTTCAACAAGCAGGAACATTTATTTCAAATCAAACTCCGCCACATTAAAAATGTACCACTCGTGTAAGACAAGTGTGTCCCAGCAAGCAGCTTTGATACTTAAGTAAAGCATTTGTTATGTTGTCAGATTTGAACCTACGCCTGGCACTGTTATTCGTTGAAAATTGTTGAAAGATTGTGTTTTCTCCTGCTGTTAGTCTGAGTGATCCTTGTATAAGAGGGAATACACACCAGCTGTGAAGTGGCTCACGCTTGGGCTCTTCTTTTTAAACAGTACTGCCAGCCAGGACAGGTATAACAAGATGAGTCGTGACAGCCTGTTAAACACCTCTCAATGCCGGAGTCGTCAGCTTCTTAGCTGTAAAGTCTGTTTTAATGAACACTTCCACACAAGGATTTAAAAATGTAGTAGTTTCTTACAGATAATTGAAGTTTGCTAATCAACTCCAATGTCGGTTAGCTGTGGCTCCTTCAGAGATTTCCTACAAACTTGTTTCATACCGTCATCTGGCCAGGATCTCTAGGTTTCTGGTTGTAGCCATAGACATCCCATAATACATCGGTTTTTTACATTTCCATTTCAAGTTTTGACATTTGGTCATTGCGATCTTGGTTACGGACCAAAAAAAGTGGCCACATTTATTGCACTATAAGACTTGTTGGCTTCATCTCTCAAATTCTGTGCCTAGAACCAGTACTCGAGTTGTAAAAAAAATAAATAAATCAGGGGGGATGGTGGATTTTCTCATATGGGGACAGATCATTTGTGCTGATTACAAATAATTTAATATATTACAAATAATAGCACTGACCAAAACACCTGCAGGAATACTGCAGGAATGACATAGCAGCAGTTAAATGCAGCCTTCTGTAAGCTTTAAATATCCACTGGGCTTACATCAAATACATCAAAACACAACAATAAAAAACAGTTTTCTGAACTTATCAATATGACTCTGTCCTTCACAAGATAAGTAAAATGGATCACTGCAAAAACTCAAAATCTTAACAAGAATATTTGTCTTATTTCTAGTTAAAATGTCTCATTTTAGTAAAAAAATCTCATTACACTTACTGTAAAACAAGACTCATCACTGAAAAAAACAACAATTTTAACATGTTTCAAGTAGATTTTCACTTAAAATAAGTAGAAAAATCTGCCAGTGGAACAAGATTTGTTTGCTTGTAATGAGAAGATAAATCTTGTCCCACTGGCAGATTTTCCTACTTATTTCAAGTGAAAATTTACTTGAAACGGGTTTTTCTGGTGATGACTCTAAATGTTGAAATAGCAGTAAAACCACATTCATTGATGAAATGACATAAGGGATGGAAAGGTGGGATGGCAGTTTTACAGGGGGGATGATTTTGACCATTTTTATTTCAGGGGGGATGCCATCCCCCCTCATCCCCCCTCAACTCCAGTACTGCCTAGAACCACCTTGTACTTACAATATTACTTCAGTATGACAGACCCGAACAGACAACAAGAGACTGAAGCTCAAAGATCTGCACAGGCAAAGTCTAAAGGATTTAAGAGGTTTCACCTTAGGGAATCAGAAAATGCAGCTTGTTAAATGTGCCAGAGGTACAGTACGCCATCTAACTTAAGGTCAAGCTGCTAAAGGTTCCTAAACCCAACCAAGTATTTAACGTGCATGAACTTTAAACAAATGTAAAACAGCAAATTAATGAAAGTATCCAAGTTACTCTATCTTTCAGTTAAATCACAAAACTAAAACTACTACAGCAAAACTAAAAGTCCTGTGTAATCAAGAAGAAAAGCTCAGGTGAATTGTAAGTTTCTAAATTGCCAACCAGAATGAAAAGTTGCAGCTAAGTTGTGTTTGTTCTTCAGATTTGAGTTTCATCCCTATAAAGGAAATGTTTGTTTCTTTAGTTCAGTTTTCACTGGAGGAATTCAGGACGACTTTAATATGGTTTCACTTAAAACGCAGCTTTGTGCAGCGTTAACCTGCAGCGAAGGAGCGCGAAGGGACAAAACGCTGCTGTGCATTCAGTGCAAACTGGGACTTTTATAATCATTATTCACATGAAAAAACCTCAGTTGATGATTCGAAAAGGAAAGTGGAAAAGAATCTAAAATAACCTGAAATGCAGTTTACCAAACCATTTTCCTTCTGTCCAGGTTTAATAATATCTATAAATATGAGCCAGAGTTTACATTGTGAACTGCTTTTAACTGCGTTAACTTGGCTCCACCTGACATTTTGTCCTGGATAATGTAACACTTCAATCCCACTTTTGATACAAAAGAAAAAAAAATAAAGAAAAAGAAAGAAAAAAAAGTACAGTATGTGGGGATGAATCCCAAAAAAAAGAGACTACCTATTTCTAAGCATGCAAATACAATTTATCCGAGTTTTGCATAAACTTGAATGTAATAAGAAGCTGCTCTGTCTTAATGAGCTGCTAACTTTTGTTGTATTTTGCTATGAAATGCCTGCAGGCATCAAACAAGCCTGGCAATCAACCAGAGCTGTGATTTTCCTGTTTTTTCTTCTTCACAAATGCCTCAAGTAATCGGAAAACCTGTAAATCCCCCCCAACAAGTGTCCGCAGTGAAGGCCAACACAAATGTGTTGCAACAGCATGCAAGTCATCCCCAAACATCACGGCTAAATGACTCACCTTTGGCCCGAGGTGCTTTCAATCAGACGCACTGATGTGACAAGACTTTGATGAGTTTTCGGGGGGAGGGGGAGGGGGTGGGCAGGTAACCATGCAAAGATAAACATGAGTGGTTGGATCTTAGTGTAATGAGACAGGTGGAAAGTCAGATTTAACGTCCACTTTAGACAGGCAGCCTTGAGAGATGCCGAGTGAGTTATGAAGGCGAGCCCCGGGGGGGTTGGGGGGGGCACTAGTCATCAATACTGCTGCTGCCCTGTCATTCTGCTCACACAACGTAACACTCACAGTTCAATGGTCTCACCCTGAAAGCTGCTGGAGTCCATGGGCCAGATGGAAATGAATGGATGTTTGTAATAACAAGGGTCAGGCTTGCAAATGCCCCTAAATGTCCTTTGCTAAGAACTTCTAACAATTCAGCTAGAACGGTCAGAAATGCAATATGTTTGAGGTGAAATAACATCATGCAAAGCACATGTACCTATAAAAAAGTGTTTAAAAAGAAAAGCCTTGGCTCACAAACAGTGAGCAGCAGCAGTGCAGCTCAAGAGTTCCCCAGCATGCACACCGCGGCGTGAGTGCAGCTTCAGCCTTACCATTTTAGAGGCGGTCGTATCAATCCTTTGAGTTACAATTAGCATTGACATGGCTGAAGTGACAGTATAAGCTCCCGACTACCCTCGTCCTCGCTCCTGCTCTCCTCCTTCAATTACAGCAAAGTCCTGAATGAGTGGGAGGCTTCTCCGAAAGTGAAGGGGGGGTTAGGGGGGGGGGGGATTAGTGGAGCCCTCTTCTGCGAGTCCAAGACCCTCCTATCAGCTGGCTGGGACTCTCCGAGCTCACTCCCACACCAGCTAATCAATCACATAGCGACAAGGACTCAGCGTGAAGTGCGGTGATCCGTTTGCCAGGACGGGCTCTTTGGAAGTGTGCTCACCGGCTTCCCCGCTCGGGCTGTCGCTCTTCCCCTTTACTGTCCTTTTTCCTCCACTGCGCTCTGCCTTTTCCCCTTTTTAACTTTTTTTCAGCCTCTTGATCTTCCCAATTGATCATTAAAGGGTTTATCGGTCTTAGTCCGTCCAATACAATGCGTCTTCTCCAACTCTCGTTTGTAGTAGCTGCAGACGGTCCGTGTGTTTGGCTACACACTCCCTCTCCTGATTCACTCTCGGTCTACTCCCTACCTTTTTCCCTCCCCATTAAGCTCCGCTGCCACATGAGGCTGGCTATTCCTCCTTTCTTTTTGTTTTCCCTATTCTGGGCTTGGTTTTGCACACCGGAGCGTAATTGGAGGTTCAAATGTGATCTGTTGGTTTGGTCATGAGAGACGCATCTGCCAGCAAACACGGCCAAATAGTGCTCTTAACATCCCCTTCGCTGCTTTAATGAAGCTAAGGGTGTGTGTGCGTGTGCGTGTGTGTGTGTGTGTGTGTGTGTGTGTGTGTGTGTGTGTGTGTGTGTTAAATGCTCAGTTCAGCCAGGTGGGGAAAGAGACAGGAAGACAAAGCAAGGGAGGCTCAGAACAGACTAAAAAACAAGTCTTACGTGCCCCCTAAAATAAGCACTATGCACCATAAAGTATAAGATGCTTGTCAAGTAAAAAGGCATCAAAGAAACTTTCCCCAGAGTTTGAGTGAAAGAATGAGATGTCTGCCGCCACCCACCGCATTCTAAGATCAATTTAATCAGACTTTGTGACAGGCTGTAATAAAGAAGTGTTGATACAGTCGTGCCATGAATTGCACTTTGCACATTATCCTCACCGCTTGGATGATTGATCTTAAAACATGCAAGGAGCATTTACAAAGACGTTAAGACAAAGCGCCAGAGTGGAAAGACTGTTTCTACTCGATGCCAACAGCTCGTAAATGAGAAGCAATGAAGGACCACAAGCGTGGCACTGAGTTGGGATTGAAAAACACTGACTGCTTTGCCTCAAGGCAGAACAAACTTTTATGATAAGAAAGTTCAGGACGCTTTCGATTGAGTATAATTTGCTTGGTCAATATTGGTTCGACTCTGTAAACTTTCAAAGGCGACTTCGACTCGTGTGGAGGGGAGACGCAACAACACGGCTGCTGCTTCTGACAAACAGTAGAGGAATTCACAAACTAAGCTCATTCATCTACAAACACAATCAGCTACTCCAACAACACCTTTGGGTATCATGTATTACAACAATTAGGAGGCGTCAGCACGAGTTCAACAAAGTGTTTGTCGCATCATCTAACCAGAATTCACCAATCCATCTTTTTCGCTCCCAACAGCAATTTCAAGACCACCTCTGGATATCTGCCAATACCCAGTACTGATCTAATATCATTTCCCCCTGATTTAAATTCTGTATACAACACCCAGTATGAGCCCACAGAATATTTGTGCCACTTAAAAATGGACAGCCTGCTGTGACAGAATGATTGTATGCATGGATACCCAATCCCATTAGCACAATATGGTCAGTGCTGGCGCTCATACTGATCCACGTTACTGGACCAGTGAACCCCATCAAAAACCCCACGTCTGTCACTGGAATCAGAATATGCTGTCTTCAACAACTTTTGTAATTATTCAGCATTCCTGCTGACTTCTGCAGCAATTTCAAGGCGTAGATGCAAACATCTTTAAATATCCATTCAAAGCGATCCTCAAGTGATCAGATCAATGAGGTTGAGCCACCTGGTAAAACCAAAACCGTGCTGAACAAAAACACCAAACAACGTCTTCTGTGATGTTCTGGGCTGGTTTTTCTCTGAACACACACTTTTCAGTTCTGACAGAACTGATGCCATATCGGCAGCTACACAGATCTCTTTGGGAGGAGCCATTGTTGACCGTTACAATAGATGAAAAGCTGCCGCTAGCTGCCAGTATAGAAAACAAACTGCTCCAAACAGTGGTCCCTAATGCAAAGATTGGAGCCGGGCAAAGACAAATTCTTGTCCACATGTCCATCTGTCCACCCTCTTACTGAAACCTTGCTACCAAAAATGAGAGCATCTCTGCAGGCTTCACCTCTTCCTTATGAGACATGACTCTCAAAAGGGTTAGGGAGCAGCACTGGAACATTAAACAAACTGGAAAGGAGGCCCAGAAGAACAACTTCTCAGGTTTCTAAACCACTTATATTGGTTCTATTTCAAAATACTGTTTAGTACGTCTTGCTAGGGCTGAAAAAAGTCATATCTCGATATTTTCTAGCTGAATGGCGATACTCGATATAAATCGATATTTTTTCCGTGCCATAATTGGGGTTTCCCCCAAAGCATTATAGCATAGCATCTCTGTTAGCTTCATTTTTTTCTGAGGCAAACCCTTAAAAAAAAAAGTCAGTTTTAATACAAAGCCTCGTGCCAAATGTCACACTGGTACCTTTATTAACAGAGGTCTGCACAATATCAACATGTATAAAACAAATGAAATAAAAATAAACTGCCTGCATACAGTATATAGAATAAAAATGCTTCTTGAATAAAATAAAACAAATATCCCTTTACTGAATAACAAATAAATTAAAATACACTGTGCAATTAATACAATGTAGACAGTAACAGGCAGACTTTTCCACTGAGGTTGACAGTTGTGCAAATAACAAAACATTTGTGCAAATCTCAAATAAAACATTCAAGTCAATTTGTCACAAAATAAGCTATATCAAAATCATTCATTTTTTTTTTTAAATCGATATAAACGATATTGTCTCGTACCATATCGCGTTTGAAAATATATCGATATATATTAAAATCTCGATATATCGCCCAGCCCTATGTCTTACCTTGCTCTCACCGTCTCTGGCTTCTACCCATCAAAGTAACTTTGTAGTAACTTTCCTCCAGTCATCCCTTGTGACAACTGCTCATTGCTTCATGGCACTACGTCATGCATCAAGAACGACTAAGTTAGCTCACAGAACTACAATAAAACTTCATGACGAAGAAATTTAGGAAATAACAGAAGAGAAAACAAGGCACCGACCAAGAAAGAGGACGAAGAAGTTTGTCTTGGGCGACTGAACCTCTACGCCTCTGGGGGATTTTCTGAGCTAAAAATTGCAAAAGTTTTATTGTGCTACTTTAAATTTGAATTAAAATGTATTTTTGTTTTTCCAGTGTCAACTTTATCCGCTTCATTACAATATGTTTTTTTCAAACATACTGTACACACTTCAACTGTAACAATATGGTGCAATCCCTAGTTTGTTTAACATTCATCAGAGGAAGCAAAACTGTAACACTAAAACCAAAACGGTTTGGGCAACCATGACATTTATTTATTTTCTGCACTGGAGGAATTTTGATCAGGCTCAGGGTGTCTCCAGAAGCCCCGCGACCCTGAACTGGATGAAGTTGAAATACAAAATGAATCAGTGAATGAATGATGGATGACTTCTCGTGAGTGTGATGAATCCCCCTGTGCTTTAAAAGTGGATCCGTACACAGCAGGGTTGCCCAGTTCTGGTCCTCAACGGCCGCCGTCCTGCATGTTTTCAGATGTTTCTCTGTTCCAACTCACCTGACTGAAAGTAATGTGTCAATAACAGACTTTGATGACAACTTTAATGTGCAGACGTTGATGACGTTCATGGCCCTCTGGGATGAACTGGTAGCTGTAGTCCCTTCACAGCCAGGATAAATTTAAGATACCAAAGTGACCATGTTTAATTTATATCCAAATGCCTTCAAATCTAATTAAATTCCCTCCAGCCTACTCGCAATTTGCATTTAAGTTAATCCTGATCGGTGGCTAACGTTAGTATGCTACGATGGTGCACAGGGGTTAACCAGCGATTTCTAAAGTGGGGGGGGGCTCCATGGCTTCAGGGAGGGCTGTCATGTATGCACAATTTTAACACGGCAATCAGAGCCATTCTAGATAAAGCTGTCTGTTAGCTAAAAATGTAAAAAACAATTTTCTCGTCCTCCCATGTATCCATATCTGCTAGAACAATTATGTTGCTGAGAACAGAGCTCGATTATGATTTTAATTTTATACAGGCTGCAAAAACCTTTTCAGATCTCCAGAGCGTTTGAGGATTTTGGTCTCAAATATCAGTCACCATTTGCTAAAACCTCTTGAAAGATCACTTTTAAAAAATAACTTTTTAGAAATAACACAAATGGCCTTGTTTGCTCGTGGCAGATATAACTTCTGAAGAAGTTTCGTATTTCCCTTCACTTGTGTTTATATTAACCTGTGAACCTAAAAACCTAAAGGAAATGCCTTTCTGACACGTCACAGTTTCTGGATTATAATGTGTTTTAAAACTGTTCCAAGGGAAACTAGAATAAGATTAAAGGGGTATTAATATGAATTAGCTACCTTTAAAGCTAATAGTTTGCACACATTAGCATATGTGACCTAGCCATGAAGTAATTAATACTGACGAAGAGATCAAAAGAAAAATGAACTAACAACGCAGGTATTTGAAACTAGCTTTAGTTTAATTTGAGCTACTGCTCGTTAGAAAACGTCTTTTTTAAATCAAATAATAGGAACAAACACATCAAATCTTGTTTTTAAGATGCAGGATCAATTTGTTAAGTCTAAACATGAAATGAGCAAGATACAAGTTGTGCATTTTGTGAAGCTTAAACTGTGAGGACAGATTTATTGTTTGTCTCTTCATCCTTCCGTCTGTCTGGATCTCATACAACCTAAGAGAGAATTAAAATGAAATGTGGCTAAACTTCCTTTTTTTGCTGAAGCTGGCGGAGTCAGGGAGAAGGTGCTTTGAGCTGAAGTGTTGTGTTCTCATGATGCACAGAATATTGTGATTCTGTACACCTTTAAGCCTGAGAAAAGCCATGAACGATATATGTTCTTGAAAATAAGCTTAGTTAAGCAACCCGTGATGACGGAGCACATGTGCCAGGCTGAGCTCCAGAGAGATCTGGCCCAGTTAGCTCTGCTGGTTCAACAGAAACATACCAACATGAGAAGAGTCTGCAACGCCATGAACCTGTTAGTAATGCTGTTGAAGCTGAACACGACTTTGGAGTTTAACTAGCCACTATTGTTCATCTTGTTCCTTTTTCCAAAGTTCCTCCAGCATATCTGGTTGAATATAACAGAGCGCAGCACCTTAAACTGTTGGAATAGGGACTAAAGTCTTTATCTTCATTTGTATGATTCATTAGCTCAAGTGTACAAAGGCAGGCCTTTACAGTTTGGATAATTGATTAGTGGTACTACAATACTATTCCTGGGAACGTTCGCCTAATTTACATTACAAAACTTCTGTCTTGGAGACTGATTAAAACATTAAGATAGCTTTACTTTTTTCATTGGCTACAGTTAGTAAAGCTTACCTCCTACAGAATAATAAATGTCTCCCGGGGAACTGAAGAAAGAAAAACTACTCTCAGCCCTCAGTTACAAAAGATATTTTAAAATGATTAGTGTAGAAAGGTTTGTAAGTATATAAAAGAAATCAAGCCTAAACATGTTGCGACGAGGCAGCATGGTGGCTTGGTGGTAGGGATGGGCGGTATGGACTAAAAAAATCACGATCATTTCTGGCATTTATCCCGATAACGATAAAAATGACGATAAAAAAAATACCAATTCAACTCCACCATTCCTTTTCAACTATAAATCTATCTCGCTCTCAGATCCGCCATGTTTGTTACACAAAAACCTAATCAACGGGAATTTATCCTTTCTTTCTTTCTTTCTTTCTCTCTTTCTCTCTTTCTTTCTTTCTTTCTTTCTTTCTTTCTTTCTTTCTTTCTTTCTTTCTTTCTTTCTTTCTCATTTCCTTCCTTCCTCCTGCTCTCTCCTTCCTTCTTCCCTTCATTCCTTGTTTTCTCCCTCCCTCCCTCCCTCCCTCCCTCCCTCCCTCCCTCCCTCCCTCCCTCCCTTCCTTCCTTCCTTCCTTCCTTCCTTCCTTCCTTCCTTCCTTCCTTCCTTCCTTCCTTCCTTCCTTCCTTCCTTCCTTCCTTCCTTCCTTCCTTCCTTCCTTCCTTCCTTCCTTCCTTCCTTCCTTCCTTCCTTCCTTCCTTCCTTCCTTCCTTCCTTCCTTCCTTCCTTCCTTCCTTCCTTCCTTCCTTCCTTCCTTCCTTCCTTCCTTCCTTCCTTCCTTCCTTCCTTCCTTCCTTCCTTCCTTCCTTCCTTCCTTCCTTCCTTCCTTCACGTACGTTGTGCGTCGATTCAACACAGAACCATAAATCAGCTTTACACAAGAACATCCTCAATGGGAATTTATCGTTTTTACCGTGAGTTGACAAATTCTTACCGTGGGGGATTTTTTTGACGGTATATCGTGAACGGTAAAATATCGCCCATTCCTACTTGGTGGTCACCACCGGTGCCGCTCAGGAAGAAGGTTCCTGGTTCAAGTCTTTGAACGTCCTCCTTCAGTTTAATCTGAACCAGGTTGTGCCAGTTAATTGATACCGTGAGTAAGACCCTGGGATCGTGCGATAGGCTCCAGCAGATCCCCCCGACCTTGAATTAGAATAAGCATGGCCGTTATGGTTATTCAGGTATTAAACCCACTCTGAGCCTGTGAGAGACATTTGAGGAAACTGCGTTGTAAAAGCTCTACAGGTCCATCTAGGGACCGGGTTTAGGTGCAGACCAAACATTTCTCATCTGGACGTCAGCTATTTCATTCCATGGATCAAGTTACCCCTGCTGCCACAAGGATGAAAGCATTCACTCAACACTCACAGCTCCGGCTTAAATCGCTCATATTTTCTGGTTTACAGACTCAGTAGACCATGTGATTAAGTACATTTCTAACATGACGGGAAAAAAAGGAAAATTAACTTGTACAACCAAATTCCTTATCTTGAAAGATATTAATGAACAGAGAATCTTTAAAAAGGTCTTTTACACCAGGTGTTTTTGAACTATGTAAAAGA
This sequence comes from Cololabis saira, assembly GCF_033807715.1. NCBI lineage: Eukaryota > Metazoa > Chordata > Actinopteri > Beloniformes > Belonidae > Cololabis > Cololabis saira. The sequence goes on from NC_084608.1 coordinate 28,955,119, forward strand.
CAATGATACAAGTTTCAACCTGGTGAATTCATATGAACTGGAGCTATAAACACCATGTTTGTTTACTTTAACAAAATAAGACATTTAAAGCTAGGGTAAGTGATTCTATGAGACATTTAACCCAGAATACTTTGCGTCACATTCAATAAATATTTCCCCACGATCTATTAGATGCCCATCTCATGAGTACACTGTGCAAAATCATAACAAGCAGTCTACTCCAGTGGTTCCCAACCTTTTTCCCTTGTCCCCCCTACTTGTGTCTAAGACCAGCCAGGCCCCCGACCCGTACGTACTAGCACCAAAATAGTCTTTAATTGAAAAAATGAACAATAATTTTGTTTTTTTGATACATTTCTCTTTGGTTTACTCTGTATACATATGACTTTGTTTTTCTCCAATGTCACCAATGTATAAAATACGCACAAAAGGACATAAAAGGACATAAAAATAATTCTGAAAAATGTCTCTTTTAATATGAGACCAACATTTTTTTTACATTTTTCCTTTAAAGGGATTGTGACACGAAAAACACATTTTTCTTGATTTTTTGTGTTTTGTTGGGTGTCTTGACATCAATTACACCCAAAAAACAACGAACTTTTAACATTCAGTGTATTGTGTGCTTTCTGGGATTTTCCGCATAACTGTGCAAAAACGGCTCATCTGGTTTGGTGGCGGGCCGTGACGTCAGGGCCCGCTAAATCACCGCCCCCTCCACCCAGCTCCCTGCCTCCGCTCCTCTCCAGCGCACCATAAAGGCTGATTTATGGTTCCGCGTTACACCGACGCAGAGCCTACGGCGTAAGGTTACGCGGCGACGCGCACCATACGCTGAACCCTACGGCGTAGGCTCTGCGTCGATTTAACGCGGAACCATAAATGAGGCTTAACAAGGAGCTGTTTAGAGCCTCTTTTGTTCTAATCACCGGAGGAAAACTGCTAAGAACACCCGCGGCCACTGACTGGACTTAAGATAAGGGGACACTGCTGCTTGCATGCCTTTATTTTTATGATTGTTTGCTGTGGTTCGCCCTCCTGCTTTTCCGTGCATGCTTCGCCTGTCGCTCTCGGCTTAATGCCGCGTTCCATTTACCTCGGAAATCGGAACTGGGAACCGGGAATAGCAGCCATCTTGGTAACTCGGGGGTGGTGAAGCTTCTCCCACTTTCCCAGTGGGAAATCCCACTTCGAGGGGCGTTTCAGTTGAAAATTCCGACTGGGAACTAGTAAATCCCCACTTCCGAGGACAAATGGAACGCGGCTTAACTCTCCGACGCCGCTGTGAGCGTATGGCTGGAGGAGGAGGAGGTTTGGAGGAGGAGCGGAGCAATGATTGACAGGAAAGGGGGGAAAGGAAGCATTTTTCACGGGGCAAAAAAACACTGTAATAAAAAGCCAGGAAAAGAGTACTAGAGTGAAGTTTTTCTTGTTACACTCTTTTAGACACATTTGAGGAATGTTGGCCAAGACTTTTAATAGTGTTAAAAGCATGTTAAAAATGATGTCACAATACCTTTAACAACCTGTCGGAGTAGATTAAATGTTGAGTAATGATATAATAATAAGGAATTAAATCATTTCCTGTGTTTGTCACCAGTGTATAAAAAACACAAAAAATATTCAAGACATTCATAAATTATTCCTAACAATGTCTTATGAATGACTCATTGGCAAATATAATTTTTACAACTGTATAATTTCAAAGTAGACAAAGTTTCGCACACCCCCCAGAGATCTCTGGCGCCCCTAAGGGGGGGCCCGGACCCCAGGTTGGGAGACACTGCTTTAGCCAATCACAAACAGGGGGAGAGTTCATGCTCATGAAGAGAAGGGAGGTTTGGGAGATGAATTGGGGCATGTTTTTTTGCTTTTTGTTTTTTTTACCCAGGGTGCATTGAGAGGCAGGAGCTTCCCATGTTCTCTTCATGTTTTGTTTCACAATCCAGAAATTCCCTTCTCTACCTTTGAATACTGGCAGTGTTGGATGGACGGACGGACGGAGACGAATGAAGTGGAACGTTCACCAGAGCCCAGCGGAGCTTTCACTGTTATTATGCAGTTGGTGGATTTTTCTTGGTTATTGAACACAAACTGGACACTGTGTTCAGGCTGTTAACGTCTACGATGATAACCGCCTGGTTCTGCAGCTCAAACCCTTCAAGCCATGTTATTCCATTAGCTAGCACTGACTTTTCAATTCCCCGAGATTACTAGAAAAGAGTGAGGAGGCAAAAAAAACCATCCCCCCTGTGATCTGAAAAAACCATTCCAACATATTGTCTTTGAGAACGAGGCTGCATGGAGCCAGTCAGGTATGACGGCCCTTCTTCAGCAAAGAGACCTTAAATGAAAACCAGGAATGGGATAAACATGTTGAGAAAGCCCGTGCACGCTAAGCTGCTTCAAATGCCTGTAATATCCCAGTGGTGGATTTAGTCCAAATATTGTTTGGTGAAAAATCTGGCAGCAAAAACATCCCGTTTACAATCGTCCAAATGAAAAATGACTCTAATGTAGTATGAATCCATTTCAAAATAGCTCCCTCTTTTTTTTTGATTAGCAAGCAGTTCAGCATTTCCTTAATTTAATCAGGCCTCTGAATTGAATTTGTATTACAGCCATAGTTAATAACTTGACATTCAGTGTATGACTCGGTGCTATTCAGATAAGTGATGGGCCTTCTTTGAACACCCACATGCTTCTATGCCAAATTGCCCCATTGCTCATAATAAAAAGCAATGTCTGAACGACTTGCTACTGTTATATTTTGTTGGGATTGTTATTAATTTGACTCTCAGAATAATGCCAGGTCCACATGTAGAAATACCACAGCTTATACAAAGGAGAACAATCTGCAGGGAGGATTCAAGGAAATAGAGAAGTCCCCAATGGCATTCAGGTCACAGCGGGTGAATAAAAGATGAAAGTTTTGAATTAGCTCCAACTTTCTTTTTGCCCGTGTGTCTCATCTCAATTACTAGGGAGGTGGGATTGAGGGGAACAGAGTCAGTAAATACAGTGTAAAGAGAAGACAATGTGAAAAGCTCATTTTTATGACATGGAGGAAGACAATGACTGACACTTTAGAAAGAGGCAGAATCCCCAAACGCTGGGTGGCATCGCAATACGGGGAGCCTCAACCTACTTCTTATGCTGCGCTGACCACAAAGACAGTGCCCCGGTGTCATGAAGCACTTCAATCAATCATGGCTGAAAAGCAGTTCCAGCGGAGAAAGCTTTGTGGGCATCCCATTTTTAAAAAAAGAAGTGATTCTGTCCATTCTGATGATGATTCTGGTGCCAACATTGATTTCTCTCAGGCCAGCAGGCATAACCGGACGCTGCAGAGCCTCAGATTTCACAGTGTCCACTAAAACAACAAACCTCCAGGTGTGAAACCGTCCCATCACCATTTAGCCAAATACTCGTTTCTGTCCAGACCCACTTAACCTTTACTGGTTTCTTGGAATGTGAGGACTTCCAAACCATTTAAGGGGGTTATTGAGGAAGCCGGGACAGTGAAAAATGTGCTGAGATAGCTCATGTGGAGGAGGAGGAGGAGAAAAATCTAGTTTTTTATCTGCAAAGTGGCCCGATGATGCCATCAAACGTCAAGTGGAAAAATGTATAAAAATTGCAACATGTCAGTTTGTTTTATTTATGGAGAGAGCAAGAGAGAAATGGCCTGAGAGGAAAGGAGAGTGAAAACCGCAGCAGGTGAACAATGTCATGAAATAAAGCAGTCCATCAAATGTCCGTCAACAGATGTCATTTTTATGACCTAAAAGTAGTGGGGTCTTCCTGATCTTCAAGCATTTCTGATCATAATCTTTCTCTTTTTTTCTTTTTTTTTTAAATCAAGCATACATAAACATTTCTTTGTTAGATGTTTTTTTAACCTACACCTTTTCTCATCTCCAGATATGCTGCACAGCTGGTTTTCAGCAACCATTATTTCACAACCCCTAGCAACAAAAATAACAGCTATAATTGGTGTAAAAAGAGTTAAAGTTACTCCTGGTAGTCCTCACAACAGAGCTGGGTTCCTCTTGGAGGCGTGATAGCACTACACAGGATTCAATGGAAAGATATCCATGGAGTGTTGATAAAACACAACATGACTTTCCAACTAGGGCTGGGCGATATGGACCAAAAGTCATATCTCGATATTTTCTAACTAAATGGCGATACTCGATATATATCTCGATATTTTTTCTGTGCCATAATTGGGGTTTCCCCCAAAGCATTATAGCATAGCATCTCTGTTAGCTTATTTTTTTTCTGAGGCAAACCCTTAAAAAAAACAGTCAGTTTTGATACAAAGCCTCGTGCCAAATGTCACACAGGTACATTTATTAACAGAGGTCTGCACAATATCAAAATGTATAAAACAAATGAAATAAAAATAAACTGCCTGCATATATAGAATAAAATGCTTCTTGAATAAAATAAAACAAATATCCCTTTCCTGCATAACAATTAAATTAAAATACACTGTGCAATTAATACAGTGTAGACAGTAACAGGCAGACTTTTACACTGAGGTTGACAGTTGTGCAAATAACAAAACATTTATGCAAATCTCAAATAAAACATTCAAGTCAATTTGTCACAAAATAAGCTATATCAAAATTTAAAAAAAAATAAAAATATTTTTTTTTAAATCGATATAAACGATATTGTCTCGTACCATATCGCGTTTGAAAATATATCGATATATATTAAAATCTCGATATATCGCCCAGCCCTATTTCCAACCCACTTATTTTTACATTAAAGTCATGGATTGTAAATTAAAACATGGACAAAGTAACTACTAAGTGAATTTTAGCATTTAGCGTTTGGTATCTTGGTCATAAATGGTCCTGGTGACCATATTTGGACCAAAGGGGGAATCTGAAGAGATACCTACAGTTTTTTAATATATGTGCTAAAAAATGACATACTTTGTTCAAAATGAGTACATCTCCGCAACTACTGGGAGTATTTGAATAAATCTATTATCAAAATAATAGTAACAAATTAAAAACAAGTGTGAAATATACATTATGCAATAATTGCTCGGGGGTCGTGTTCTGGGTCTCTGGAAAGCGCCAAGAGACAACTTGTGTTGTAATAGACGCTATATGAATAAAATTGAATTGAATTGATATTAGGTATGGATATTACCGGGTAAATGATATCAGGAAGATGGTGCAAAGCATACGTCATACTGTTTTATAAAGGCATAATAAAAACCTCTTTAAAAATTCTCAGTAGGAAATCTTGGTACAATAATGTTTCACAACTGTCAAATGTATCAACACAAACCTTCAGAGCAAGCGCAGGCTCTCATTATGCAACAAAAATCTCAGCAGTGATAGAAAATTAATTTGATAAGTCATTACAAAAGACACTTGCTTAATTCCAAACTGCTTTCAGTAAAACAATCCGTCTCAAGTGCAAGTGATGCTCCTTTTGACTAATTAGCTTTTAAAGTGACTTCTGCGTGATGAAAAAAGGGCAAAGCAATTCACAGACATCAACAAATAACTCAAAAGCTCGCTCAGACGAGAGAGCGCTTTTACCAAAACGCCGGGACATTAATCCACGGCCCTCCCTCCATTAGCCTCCACTTGCCAGAGGTGAAATTGGAGCGAGAAAGCCTACTTCAGTAGCATATAGTTCATTTAATGCCATGCTGCGGATAAATGTAGATGGGCAAAAAAGTAAATGCATTGGGTGGAGGGGTTTTACAGCCCTCATAAATACTTTTTTTTTTTTTTCGATTTGGATTGAATTCCTCCTTCTAGCCTCAACAGAGTTTGGCTGGAATTGGAGGAACGAGTCCAAGGTCAGAAGCACTCCTAGGTCTGACCATTGATCTGCACGCCAGGCCAATTTGGGGGCCGGTGATTGATGACAACATGAGCCAATCACGTTGTACCGACACGGGAGGCCAATATTGTGACAGATGGAGAAGCATGTGCACTGTGTTTAATAATGTAAGGGCTTGTCATACAGCGACTCAAGGTAAATGACAGGAGGAGCAGCAGAGGGGGAATGTAATTTCCCACAGCAATGTCAGACACAACCTGCTGATGTGATTCCCTGCATCCGCTCTTCCTCAGTATCAGATCAACCACCGGCTGGACCGATAAACTGATTTTATCCACATCTGAAGAGGATTTGAAACAAGAACCAAGAGAAATCCTTTATTCAGCCACGCCGTTGAGACGGAGTAACCTCGCGCTGACTTTCTTAGGCAACCAGCTTTGAAGTGCTGATGACAGGACGTTCGTCCCTCTCTTTTCTTTAATTTCCTCGTTGTAGAATCAAATGACACAACAATACAGAAGAAAGATTGCTGGAGAACACTTGATCTGATTTTTGCACCAAACAGGAAACCAAATGCCCACTTTCATCTCCTCCCTTTGACCAGGTTAAAGGGAAACGTTGTAAGTTCTTCCTCCTTTAAATCAATTCCCCCAAAACAGGACGTCTGTCTTTTTCCTCCCATATTACTACTTAATTTTCTTTAAACAAAACAAACAAGCTCAGACAGCCAGTTAAATAGAAAAAAAGGAAAGAAACGTGCTAGGCATGGTCCCCAATGGCCCTCATCATCCATCCTGTTTAACATAGAGAGAAGAAAAGGAACATAAAAAGCAGTGCACGTAATTTAAATTAGTTTGGGGAAACCCATGGAAGCAGAAAGAATTGGCTTGGTATATCTTAAATAGATTCTTAAAGTCAAAAGGCATCAAATAACGATTAAAGCAAGAATGAAAAGACGCGTATATCTTCGCCAGCCTGTGTGTTTAATCAAAGCCTCTAAGCCTCCGTTAACTTAACAACACTGGTTATGTTCAGAGGGGTGAAGACATTTTAAATCTTGGATTGAGTTTGTTGCAATAATTATTTTGGTTGTTGCACCTTCACATCTTACTTTTACCTCAAAGATATATTAATAACTCTTGTCTCTGGGTATCCTGCACGGTGAAAAACTCCCAAAGAGAGAGTGGAGGTGACTGCACTGCCACTGATGTTCCATAATATAACTGACCAACATTTCTCAGTGGTGTATGCATGATGCATTGATTGACCCAAAAAAGAGAAATGCATTTCATATCTATGGGAGATTTTTTTTTTAATCAATAAAAAAAATCTGATTCCTCAATCCTGGGTCAACTCTCTTTTTCTCAGCTTGTCAAGAAAGTTTGCCGACTTTGGTCACGAGCCAAGAAACAGGTGCATCTCTATCGCTGCAGGAGGAAGGCTTTTTGATATGTCAGCAAACAAAAGAATAATGTCCTCAGAATCTATTATTCATGCAATCTGGTAACTAGAACAGCCCTGAATGTCATTTCGGGAGCTCCAGAGCTCTGTCCTGGTGGTGGGTTTGTCAAAATACTGTTAATGTGTTATTATTACAAGAAAAATAAATAACCTTATACCAATTACAACAAACTAAGTTTCACAGGACAGCATATACCTCTGCACCTGTGCTGCTAAAGTATGTTAGTAGTAGATAACCCTATACATCTATAGGTGCCCTCAGATCTATCCAGGCCAACCCAGATCCAGGCGCAGCTGTTAGAACCGCTAACGGCACAACAATCTTTATAATCTTTCACAATGACTATGCTCTCTTGGGTCTTTGTTCACATCGAGGATGTTGTAGTGGTAGTAACTAAATGATGGGAGCCGTCACTCTACTGACTAAAGCAAATAAAAATTCACCCCCAGCGATGAAAACCAAAACTGTGTCTAAATATCTGTAAATATGTTTATACATATGGAGCTAAATCAGTCTCAATATTCACAAATGCAAAGGACAATTGACAAATGCTCAGGACGTGCAGGACAAGATTCACAAATGTATTTCTAATGCACACACAAATACAACCCGATTTACAATTGACTTGTGGTCTCAATCGCTTTAATTGTGCATCAACCAGTACAAGCGGCCACATATTATTGTAGTTGCGGCTGGGAGGGCATTTTCCCTTGCAGGTTTCCTTCACTAACTGCGGTTGTATGTGTGTTTTATATGTGTGGTTTTGTTCTGGTTGTTGGTGCACCATGAGTGAGATGGGTGTAGCAGCTGATGATACCTCTCTGACGTACGACGACTTGTTCATGCTTGACTTGTTAATAAATTCAGACTTTCAGAATTCAAATAAAGTTTTCTAAGTCAATTTATACAATGTGCTGCGGGTTTCACATTAGCATTTAAAGACTTTTGTATTTAATTTAACTGTATTTGAATGAAAAGTGTGATATAAATGATTAATATGTTACTTTGATCATTGTTAAGGACCAGGGATTCATAATGATTCATAATATACAATGCCAATCATTTACAATAAAAATATGGATTACAAAGAAAAAAACATAGTTAACATTGGCTGTATTCTCTCTTGGTGTGCTTGGGGCTAAGGGCCGGTCCTTGCTGTAAGATGGGACAGTGCTATTTTGCAGCTATGAAGCTATGTTGAACTGACTAAAATGTGCAGTTTGAATGGCTTAATGTGATTGGCTTATGAGTAAATCTTCTCCCACGTGGGGTGCGTTGTTACGATTGACTGAAACAACCCAGATTTATGATTGGTTGCAGATCGTTCCGTGTTTCAAAAAAAGACATTTGTGGGTTAAGGCAAGGCAGGGGATTCTCAAAGATTCACACACAAATACAGCGAAGTCCACAGACCACAAGCGATTTGTAAATCAGGTTATATTTGTGTGTGTATCAGAAATAAATGTGTGAATGTCCTATGCACCCGTGAAACGTCCTGTGCGTTTGTAAATGATCCTGTGCATTTGTGAATATTGAGACTGTTTTAGCTCCATATGCTGTAAATGTGAACATTTTAACATTGGGATGTGTCAGTGGAGATCGGCTCTCTTTTGTAAGCCCCCAGTGGTCATTCAATGAACTGCACTTTTCCGTACTTCCTTAACAGATTCAGCTGGATCCTGTCCCTCGTCTGTCTACATACAAACTGTACCAAAATTAGTTAAAAGTTCAGTCCCCCAGGGGAGTGGAAGGGCCCTGGTGGGATTTTACAGCAGTTTAGATGCACAATCTGTGTTGACCTGCGATTGGAGAGCATTTCTTAAAACGTTAGCCAGACTGCCTGAAAACTTAGTATATCACAGTTTAAGTTAACTTTGAACTTTTGAAAGTCAGGAAAAGCATAATATTGAACTTTTAAGGTGTTGCCACAATGCCAAGGACCTTGACATGATGTGTTCCTTTTATCAGAACACATTATATGATTACTTTAACATTTTAAGAACATGCAGACACATTCATTTTGCATTTCATGTGTTTGCAAAAACACAGATGTCCACCTAATAAATCAATACCAACATTCGTGAATATCCGGGTCCAGTCCTGCTGCTAACTAATCTGACACCACATTTTAACGCACATAAGTATACTGGAATGGAAATAGTTCTGGGTAATGACTCCTTTCTATGGAGTTAAATACATCAGAAAACAGAAGATCCTCACAAGTACAGGCAGTTTCACTGGCAACTTTTGTTTTTTTACATCTACCTTTTAAAAGGTTATCAAGTTGACCTCCAAACTCATCAGGGGTCTTTAGGAAACTGGTCGCAAGTTAAACAGAACTTCAGGGTCAATCTTTTGAGAACACGAAAAGTGTTGACAGGGCATATCAAATGCAGCTCCGCTCCGTGGGCTCGAGCTTGGTGGCCACTGAAGCGAAGGATGAAGAGATATTGTGTGAACTGCACCAGCGAACATCCCAGATCTCGACCGCTGCACCACAGACAGGAACGCATGGGGGCTGCATCGGCGGCGGGGGCTTCTAGTCAACCGTCCCTTTGATTCCTTGTCGACAGATCTGGATGCAACCCTTCCTCCCATATTCGGAGTTCATTCTCTACACATTTGCCCCCCTCCCGAGATTAAAAGAGGGAGGTGGACAAATGGCGATATGCCATGGTTCACGGAAGAAGGAAAAAAAATGGCACAACTCTCTATCACTTCTCCTTTTCCTTTGTGTGCGCAGTGCTATAAGCATCAGGAGGATATTGAGACAGACATATCCCTCCTAGATGAAAGGGCCATTTCAGTCACACAGGCCCCAAAGGTAAACGTGGTCAGAGTTAGCAAGCAGCTCTTCGTTTATTGTGGAGCAGGAGAGAGACTCAAAGGCTCCATAACGCCAGAGAACGCAATAAAGGGCAACTGCTTTGTTCACACTTCTGACAAGCAATATGTGACTCCACCAAGCCATGAAGACATATGCTTATTTACTGTTGTGTGTGAGGCCCAAACAAAGTTTGTCCCTGTAGAGGTTACCGTTGTTTCCTTACATTTATTTCCCTTCCCCGCACCACAGCAGCAAGCATTACCCTGGCAGATATGAACCCCTGCCGGTGAGCGCGCCCCATCATTCATTATTTGCGCGAGTGATTATGCACGAGATAAACCTGACAGTTTGAAATCTCTCCCTGGAGGTGTCACTTCTCTGGTTTACAGCAGTTTGGTTGCGTTGTTAATATCCAGCCTAAGCTGTGATAAACAAAGTTAATGATTGCAAAATTCTACATTTAATATTCCTCACCCCTGCATTTGTTAAAGTTTCAGCGTGCAGTCTGTCGGTTGATAAGAGCTGAATAAACACACTGCGGAAATAATACTCCTGAGTGTCAGCGTGATCCCTCACTCCAGGTGTCAATATATCTTGGTAATAAATACACACTGTAAGCCGGAGGCATGCTACATCTTCCCCTGATGATAACTGAGCCGCCGCAGTTCCTCAAACTCCTCCGACACAAGTCGGCACAGCACAGACGCCACCTTCACAGGGCGGCCATATTCATCTGTGTTTGTGTAAGAGAGACATGCAAAATGTCAGAAACAAATGCTGTCTGGATGCCATTATCTTCAGCCTGGATGCAACAACAGAGCCACAATGAGATGGAGCATGGACGCCCATGGCTACATAGTCATTTCAGCAGGAGCGCTACAGAAATGTTGATATATTTCCCCGAGGACAGCGTGGCTCTCTCCACTGCCCAAATCCTTTCTCAGAACACATTTTCCTCAATTTAGCAATGAGCCAACAAAGCCCTGAAATTCACTTCCCAGACTCTGAATTTCAATGAGCACCTTGGTTACAGTTATTCTACGTGGAAATAAGAGCTAATTGTGCAATTACGTTGCAGTCTAAACAAGGAGGGCAATTAGTGCGCTATACAACACAATAAAAATGAAGATTTAGCTGTTAAAGTGTCGCTCCTTATGATGACAAATGATGTGCAAATCCACTATTTTATTCTAAGTAAGTTATAAATTACATTCAGCTCCTTAATATGGATGCAAACTTTGAAATAAAGGTTGTTGTTTTTTTTATCATTTTACAATAAGCATTGATTAAAAGAAATGAAGGGAAAACTTGGATTAAATCATGGCAAAAAAGAGAAAACCTGACAATCTGTCATGTTCTGAGTTGTTTAGAAAACCCAACAACCATTGACAGAAACATGTTATTTGCATATTCTAATTTAAAAAAAATCTACAAAAAGTCAGTTATGCTCAAGCGGCTTCTCTCTGACTGGTAGGGGGAACTTTATTTGACAACAGAAACTTTTTCCGTCTAGATTGCTTTGGCATGTCTCCTGAAATGTCAGCAACTTTCAGAAAGTTGCAGAAGGAGGCAGATCCGATAAGGGCAGTTGTGGCTGATTGGCCTGGGACCCCGACAGCAGAGGCGGCTAATCTTACCTCCAACACCAGCTTGGGGACCGGATGTGTACAAACTCCACTGAAGCAGTCATGATTCATAAAGGAAGCAAATCCAAATTGTCTGATTGTTATTAGTTAGTAATTATATTTTTGCTTCTGTTTATCAGTTTCGACCTCTGAGAGATCGGCTTTTCTCCTGTTCCCTCCTTGAAAACAAAACTGCTGATCTAACCCCCCGGTCCCAGCGGAAGCTAAAGTGCTGTAGGTCCCCGTCCTGGGCACGACCTCAGGTCCCACTCGGGGACGGATCAGGCAAACGCTGCCGGCTCCATGGGATTTGTGAGATTACGGGTTGACCCAATGGTCATGTGAGAGTCATAGGTTAATCTGCCCACTCAAACACATATCTTGTCATGTTGTGTCCTTTCTGCAATTATACAAATACAAGGGATGAATGGTGTCAAATGAAATGGCTTCTTAAAAGGAGCTTGAGGCAGGATTGAGGCAGGATTTATGAAAAAAATTTGAAGCGTTCCAAATCAAAAAGAATGAGCCCTCTAGTGTATCTCTCCTTTGCCTTGAACAGGCTGTGTGCTGCTAAATGTGCTGCAATTCAGAGGCCGAATTTCCCGCGCTGTCCTGCGGATGTGACGTCACATGACGCTGCATGCGCGTTCTCACCGTTCTCCCGTGCCGGCTTCGCTGTTGGCTGCAGTACCCCTGATGGCCGTCGTGGTGAAGGGTGGCGCTAGAGAGTCTCATTTCTTAAAAGGAGCCTCATGCTCCTTTAAATGGTCTATGCCTTGAAAATCCCTGTTAATTCTTTACCTGCAGCCTCCGCTGTAGGCATGGGTAAAGTAGGCCTGTGTTGAAAAAATCGATTTCCCAATTCTAAATCAATTCTCATATTAATTCCTAAAAATCGATTCATATGTCTAAAGATCGATTTTTTTTTTTTTTTTTTTTATTTATTTATGTTTTTTTTTTCCATTACATTACAACTTCTGGTTATTTCTTTTGTTTATCCCCAAAAAAGGAATGTTTTGTTGGACACGAGAGTAACTAGTGCCATGTTTTTGCCTTTAAATATGTTTAAAGGTATAAAAACATTAAAGTGTTAGGTTATAATTGCATAAATTGTCTATATTTCATTACTTTATATACTGTCTTGGGGATACATTTGCAAAAAAATGTTAAAAACCAAATGCTCAAAAATTAAAAACCAAAATAGACGAATAGAACAAATAAAAACGGAATGTGGGAAAAAATAAAACCGATTTCATCCGTCTCTGTTTCCTCCCTGGATCTGTTTGGTAATTCTGACCCACACTATGTTTCTGAAAGCAGTTCTATCAGCATTCTGGGAGCTGATTGGTCCTTACAGCATCATTAGCTGCCAATACTTGCTGTTGAATCTCAATATAATACTAGTAGTAATATTTTGCACAACTACAGTCATATAATTCATGCAACAGCTCAAAAAACAGTTTTAATAACACTAACCCAAATCAATATCGGAATCGGATCGAATCAAATCTTGATAATCGATTCTGAATCGTAAGAATCGGAATCGAATCGATTCTTGACATTTGAATCGATCCCCAGCCCTAGGGTAAAGCACGAGTTGGAGCCTGCACATGGTGTTTTATTTTGATATTCCACTGGATAACAGTCTCCTGTCTGACTCCCTGCCAGCTCGATGTGTTGCGTGAAGGAGTTTAGCCAAGGTCGAGCGCCAAAATGTATTCAACAGGTATCGCCAGCGGAGCTGAGTGGAAGTGGCTTGAGGGACTCTAGACCGCTCTGCCCGCGTCCTGGGGGACCCTCTCATTGATTGGAGAGAATCACAGCGGCTGACGCAGTGCAGCCGTTTTGCAGCACGTCCACTCCTGGTGGGACTTGTGTCTAAACTGAACATTGAGCATGAGTTGAAGGTAACGGGAACAAGGCTGCAGCCCTGATTTTAAAAGACCTACAGTGCAGTAATGAACAGGTCAGGACTTTTCCAGCCCAAACTCATCCAAAACTTTAATATAACTTCACCCTGACGTGACCCACTATCCACTGCTTTTTCTCACATGAGTACATCCTTGCTTCATATTAATTTTGTACATATTTGGGCAAAGTTGATAAAAAAAAAGACAAAAATTCTACCCTTTGGTCAAACAAACTCAGCAGGCAGGGTGTACTGCACATTTTTCCTCCTCGGGGGAGGCAGAAAGAGATTGAGAACCTCTGGCTGCACCATTAACGACATTATATCTCTTATAAGATACCATGAATATGAGACAAACTACAGAGTTGGGACGTCTACTCAATCCCTGCTTATCTGAGAGGAACCAGCTGTCCATGCAGCCTCAATCTCAAGCAGAGGCCTGTTTCATTAAAATAAAAAAAACAACACATCTTCTGTAACTTTTTTACTCAAGTAGAAACACTGCTTTTATTATGTTTTATTTTCTCCCTGCTAATTTAGTTTTCCATGGTATAAAAGGGGAATTGCTCTCTAAATGAAAATGAAGATGCGCCATCAACATCTTGTTAGACTTGAGCCGCACAAAGAGGGAAGCCACATAGATTCAGCCGGTGAGTGGCTACTGTGGGGTGAAGGGTTGACTCCCCCTTCAAATGCGGCCTCTACAAGATTGCCCATGATTAACTGGGCTCCGGCTCTGAGCAGCTTTCCTAAAGTGGTTGCGAGCGAGGGAGCAAAGATTGGTAAACGCTGCCGTTTACAAACGTGGCTGTGGAGAGAAGAGACGATCAAAGAGAAGGAAAGACGGACGGAACGACAGCGAGTCTTGGCATCGCCTCGTCCCACTGCGAGCCAGAAGTGCCAGCTGGCTGCCGACTCAGGCTCCTTCGACTTTGACTTAGAAAGATACACACAAACCCATAGAAGTTTTCTTGTCATTAAAATGTTCCACAAGTTTACCGAGGCGCTCGAAATGACAACGGCAGGTTGCAGGAGTACACAAAAACCATTGTGATGCATGGGAGGGGGGACCAAATTGATTAAAAAAATCCCTTGTTTTTTTCCATTATTAGCTAAATTAATTTTAATCCGCATTTCATTAAACATGGAGTTAAGTCTTAACCCAAAAGTCCTGTCTGTGTAGCATAGATTAATATTAAAACACTCAGATACAGACAACTGGCATGAAGGAGGAGAGCAGCTCCTCTGTGGTTTCTTCTTGCTTAACTCGTTAAGACCCAAGTCTTCATTTTAGAAATGCTTTTTGAAAGCAGTGAGAATTTTCTGACTTGCCCGCCTGAGGAGGAGATGCTGACAAAGTTGAGCGGGAACAAAAGCGCAAGCACAGAGGAGGAAGTGTAAACCATTTATTCTCTGAACTGTCAAGGAGAATGTGAGATCACTGGCACATAAAATGGGAGAGTTTGCAGTACTGATGAAGACAAACTAGGACTGTTGGGACGATACAGCAGGACAAAAAGGAAGGCGGACTATGGGGCTTTGTTAAGAACAAACTGCATAAAGTTAATGTGAAGGAGCATCTTCATTCCCTGGATCCCTAGGGGATGATCAGTCAGTAGGTGTTTGAAAGCAACTTGAGGAATTTTGGCCTTGTGATAAAATCAAACATGATTACTAAGATCATCTTTAGTGTCATAAGTCTTTAGTATTTCAATGCAAACTGGTCTGGTCCTGGAGGGCCACTTTCGTGGGGGCGGGTGCACCTGCCCGCGTTGGCGGCCGGGGCGGCTCTGTCTCTCCGGGCAAGCTGGCCCCTCGCCGGGTGGGGGTCATTGGCCTGGAGGGTGAGGGCCTCCCGCCCGCGGGCCCCCTCGGCTGCCGCTCGCTGGCGGTGGGTTGCCTCCCGCCCTTTTCTCGCCCACTGTGGGGTGGCCGGTGGCCTGGGTTCCGGGTTCTTCCTTGTCGCTTAGCTCAGACTGTGATCAGATCTCGAGATTTGGGTCGATCGCTGCTCGTGTTTTGGTCGGCTCCGTGTCGGTTTTGTGTTTTGTTTGTGGTTTCTGTTGCAGATTTCCAGTGCTTGACGTGTGCCTCCGTGTGTTCTTGCTTCCTGGATTGGCAGTGGATGTCACCACCAGCCCCCAAAAAAAAAAAAAAAAAAATATATATATATATACATATATATGCCTTTGGTTTTTACCGGCATGGTATCAATCATTAATATGTGTGCAGACAAGGTAAAAAAAAAATAAAAAATAAAAAATAATATTTCTGTGCAAACTTTGATTTTCTATGACGTTATCATCAGCAGCCAACAGGAGCATTGTTTGTCTGTTGTAGTTGTGTAGATAGTGAATCTGGAAGATTCAGGGTCTTTAGTCTGGGACTTGAAACTGGTTGAAGGTCTTTAGATGTGAGACGGTGTCATGTGTTAGTTGATCCCACAAATACAGACACACTTACCGTATTTTGCGGACCATAAACGCACCGCACGATAAGGCGCAATATCAATGAACGGGTCTATTTTCATACATAAGCCAGAAACAGAAAAATAAACACACTTCAAATCATTCGTTAGCTAGTGTGAGTTAGTGTGAGGTTGGAACAACATTGTATTCCAACATAATTGGATTATGATATAGATATGAAAATTGACGTCATATTACAGTAAGGTAACATGGAATAGATGTTGGATGACGGTTGCTTACCAGCGCTACATAATCAGTTATCTAACGTTGTCTGATGTTGCAGCCCGTATCCAACCAAGGACCGACTTTAATGTGTCAGCTGAACGGTCCGACAATCGGTCAAGTGGAGCGGCTTCATCGGCACCAAAGTCACACTCATTTTGACAGATTTGTTATGCACAGTGTACCAAATAAAGTGGTTCAAGGTCAAGCTCATCAAAATTCATACATAAGGCGCGCTGCCGATTTTTGAGAAACATTGAGCATTTTAAGTGCATCTTAAAAAAAAAAAACAGTATGTGTTGTCCAAAGTCTTTACTTTGTCCAAAATGACAGGAAAACAAATGTATTGTTGAACTGCTAACTTCTGCACACAAAGACTTTACTTGGGGAAACCACCTACTTTATGTTAACTTTATGTTAACGTCCTCTGTGCATTAAAAGTCAAGCATTCATATGGTACATTTGGTACTGGCAGCTTAAAATGCTGATTAACGAGACATCGTCAGCCTTTGGTGTGTGTGTGTGTGTGTGTGTGTGTGTGTGTGTGTGTGTGTGTGTGTGTGTGTGTGTGTGTGTGTGTGTGTGTGTGTGTGTGTGGCGGGATGGAAAGGAAGAAAATCTGGTACCTTTGTAGGATTGATTGATTCCCTCACTTCCCTGCTCCCAACTTACCCTCAACTGGGTGGTGTTTGAATTTAGGAAAGGGTCAGACTATACTGCTAACAACGTAAACTTTAACAAAGTAAACTAATTCAAGAGCTAATTAAAATGTTCTTTAAAGTGGCTATCAGTGACAATGGCTTTACCCCAAAACCAGGACTGTTTCCTTAAAAAATTAAAAAGGGGAAAAAAGCTTTATAACGAGAGATCTTATGATATCTTAATTCACACTAGATCCCATAAAGTCCCCATTAAAGTAATTCAGTGTGTAAGTGTCCTTTTCTTTTATAAACATGTGTTTATTGATTCTGTTTTAACAATTCACATTACAGAACTTTTGGCAAACCATAATATGGTCAGATTAAGGTAAAAGGTAAAGCAAACCCCCCACCTGATATAAACAACACACAAGCAGAGTGACGCCAAGGATGAAAGAAAGGGGTTCCAAATCTCTTGAAATGTGTAATTCAATTCAATTTTATTTATATAGCATCTAATACAACAAAAGTTGTCTCCAGACGCTTTCCAAAGACCCAGAACATAAACCCCGAGCAATTATTACATAAACAATGGCAGGTAAAAACTACCCTAGTGGGAGAAAAGCCTTGATGATTTGATGATTTTGTCTATGATTTCTTTCTTTGTGTTTGTTCATTTCTTTTAGGACGAGGCGAGTTAATGCTCTTCTAGCAGACGACCAGCAGAAGGTCTTTGAACATCAACCACCTCACTTATACAAGACATGAGTTAGCCGTGTTTGTGAGTCTTTCTGTACTCAGGGCAGTGTTTTTACTTTCTATCAACACAACACAGGAGTCTGATCAGGCCGGTGTAGCCGATCAATCAATTCAACCAGTGTCCTGCCTAGAGGTGGGTGCAATTCATCGATGTGTCGATGCATCGCGATGCGTCACGTGACGATTTGGAATCGATTAATTTAAAAAAAATATATATTTTTTTAAGTTATCCTATCCAGATTCCAGACTGAATAAGCTGCTGAATCATTTCATTTTCAAGAATGCACATTTCTTATTGTTCACTTGAAATATGGCAGATATGTTTACACTAAATAAATTTGATGGAAGTACATATCTAGTTTACTTGAATTAATGAACTCATTAAATCCAGGGCTTGACCGTTTTCAGTGTTTTCCGCCAATAGAGGGGGCTCTCATGCAAGTGCAGCTTTCCCTGGTCAAAGTTAAGTAAGTCAAAGAGCAAATGTTTACATAGTCATAAAATAAATTATTTTGTGTCTTTGAAAAATACATGTCAAATGTTCAAAAAACCTTGTTATTTACTTAATGAGTGTTGTTAGAGGAACTGAGTTAATTGATTGGCTATTTATTTACAAATGTAGCCACAGATGAAGATAAAATCAATCTTGCATGGAAAAAAGCATAAAAAAATCACAATAATCGAAGAATCGTGGCACCAATAATCGAATCGAAAATCGTTATAATCGAAGAATCGAAGAATCGAAGAATCGAAAGCTCCAATAATCGAAATCGAATTGAATCGTGAGGTACCCTTGTTTGCACACCCCTAGTCCTACCCTTTATTTTACAGTTACATTAACTGAGAAAAAAAAAAAGGAGCATCTGGGAATGAAAGCATAGTCCATAATAGAATAATAAATTTCCGAGGCTCCAGGAATATGATTTTTATCATTTGGACTTGCCTTAGACTGCTTAAACTGCAGCATTGTCCTATTATTCAGTATTATTGTTGTTGTCTGTAACCTTATTAACATTTACGAGTCCTAAGAGGGACTAAAGATTTAAAAGCCACTTTTTTTCCCTGTCATTATGCATTCATTATCTTCAGCGCATTTAATATTCTACACATATGTGCATCTCCAACTTTTCTTCCTGATTACTTTCCTGTAAACTTTTTGAGAGGCAATTATCTTCTCTCTACCTCACAGACACAGACGCACTATTTAAATTCCAGAGGCAAGCTTTGATCACCACTACATTAGCTTTACATTAGAAACAATCATTACTGAGGACATCATCCCCACGACCAATTTGCCTTCGGAAAATAGTAGTGCTGGAGTGTGCTGCAGCCCACAGAGGACCAATGAGCCACACCAAACTTGATTAGGCTTCATAGTAATGCATCATTCCTCCTGGCCAAGGCTTTGGAGATGCACCACTTTTCTTCATATTAAACGTTCCATCTGGGAAGGACAAGAAAGCTGAGTGGACTCATTTTCCAAAATATCTTTGAGCGGGCTGAGACGAATGTGTCAAAAAGAAAAAAGAGACCTGTCGTGAGTTCCATGTGGTCATTCGAGGTTGTTAAAATACTTCCAAGATGAGATAAAGGTTTGGATTTTCAAAGGGGCGCTTCTGAAGCTATGCAGTTGGTTGTGGGTAGCGTCACACTTTACTAGTAAACACTTTTAGATTCTGGCAGTTCTTTAAAAAGGTATGGCTTCTTGTGTTGAGTGTGTTTTGATGCCTGGACCAGGAAAAAAGGAGTCAAAAAAGTGTTTTGTTATCTCCAGAAAAACTCAGCCCACGAAAGCAATTTCCTTGCAAGAATAAAAAGAGATGAGCTGAAAACACCAGCGTTTATAGTACAGGAGTATTAAAATCATCTTGACATCCTATAAATAAATCAAATCTTATAAAAGTTAATAAAAAAAAGAAGAAAAATAAAACCTCCAGCAGTCTGGATACTTCACAGCCATGTGCTGTCACATGTAGCTGGCTCATTTTCCGAACTGCTTCATCTCCATCTAAAGCGGCAATCAAATCTTCCTCTCGACAGCTTTATGAGAGCCGAACTGGCGCCATTTTGTGGCTCGGGGTAAGTTTGAGGGAACAGATGGGTGTGAACTTTAAACTCAGCGGGGAGAGAGCAGCAACGTCCAGCTGACAGCAAAGCCGTTCTGCCTGATGTTTGATTAAGAGGCGCGTTGACCTTTAAGAGGCTCCAGGGGGGCGCAGAGATGCACTCTCACCTGACAGCCTGCGACTCACAGCCCTCTCATTATGGCTCAAATCCATCAGCGGAAGCAGAAGCTCCTTTTTTTTCCTGTTTAGTCAGGAAATATTAAATGCCAGGGGTTTATGGAAGAAAAGTTTAAGATGAGGAAGATGTCACCGATAGAGAAGTGTTGAAGGCTAAATGTTGAAGTTGAAATCTGTTTCAGAATTAAAGAAGAAGGAAAGGGATGAGGAAAAGAGATGCTGCACGCTAGGGATGGGCGGTATGGACTAAAAAATGTATCACGATAATTTCTGTAATTTATCCCGATAACGATAAAAATGACGATTAAAAAAATACCAATTCAACTCCACCTTTTTAACTAGCTTTGGAGCCCCCAAAACACTGCTCTGAAAGAATACTAAATGCTACTAAACTACACCAATTAAATTGAATTAATAAAAACCAATTAAATTAGTTCGCCTGTACTGCAAAACTGGAATGACTCAGATTCTTTCTTTCTTTCTTTCTTTCTTTCTTTCTTTCTTTCTTTCTTTCTTTCTTTCTTTCTTTCTTTCTTTCTTTCTTTCTTTCTTTCTTTCTTTCTTTCTTTCTTTCTTTCTTTCTTTCTTTCTTTCTTTCAGGCTCATTTCTTTCTTTCTTTCTTTCTTTCTTTCTTTCTTTCTTTCTGGCTCATTTCTTTCCTTCCTTCCTTCCTTCCTTCCTCATATTTTTCTTTCTTTCTGGCTCATTTCTTTCTTTCTTTCTGGCTCATTTCTTTCTGGCTAATATCTTTCTTTCTTTCCTTCTTTCTTTCTGGCTCATTTCTTTCTTTCTTTCTTTCTTTCTTTCTTTCTTTCTTTCTTTCTTTCTTTCTTTCTTTCTCATTTATTTCCTTCCTTCCTCTTTTCCTTGTTTTCTCCCTTCCTTCCTCATATTTTTCTTTCTTTCTTTCTTTCTTTCTTTCTTTCTTTCTTTCTTTCTTTCTTTCTTTCTTTCTTTCTTTCTTTCTTTCTTTCTTTCTTTCTTTCTTTCTTTCTTTCTTTCTTTCTTTCTTTCTTTCTTATCACAAGATGACAAATTCTTACCGTGGGGAATTTTTTGGACGGTATATCGTGAACGGTAAAATATCGCCCATCCCTACTGCACGCCTGCGCTTTACCCTCCACTAGTGTCTCCGAACGCTCTAACCATGAAAGATGTTAAGCCAAGGCAAAGAGCGGTCAATAACCCAATGCCCAAACCACTCATCACCTCCTATGATGAACAGAGAGGAATCTTCTAAGCATGGAGCTGATGCTTTTGCCAAAGATTATAATAAATAGCCAGGAAGAGGCTGCGGTGAGTCAATACGGTGATGAATTGGGCCAGTATTGTGGCATTGGGTGTGCGCTTCTACTGTTCATGACAAATTGGCCATGTCAGACTCTGCGTAGGTATTTCCCTTACAATCGATACGGACTGACAAACCGGCTGCTCAGGCCATGCTTTGCTTTATGATAGCCGGCCAGATGGACAGGTGTGCGTGCACCAGTTTCCCGTGACACGTACAGGCTGATCCTGACAAATGGGGTCGCAAGGCAGACACGTTTCTGATACACGTAGCGGAAACTGCTGCTTTACAAAGAGAAAGTCAAACCCGAGCGCTCCTGCTTTTTATTTAACTGTACTTTTATTAATCTCTGTGAAATCCATTAATCACACGGAGGCACCAGCACTACTGACCAGCTCACAGTTTCTTTCCGTTTTAATCTCACCACAGAATATGACGACACTTTACGATCACCCTCGACAACATACAGTATTCTCCTGAGACCTGATAGCAGTCACGCACCACCAAACCAGACTTTCTCCTGCCAATTCAATCTCTTTTTTTTCTATTTTCCTTTGAGAATTAGTTGAGGCACAGAGTTAATACCACACCCAATCGTGAAGTTTTTAAGTACCTAACTGAACTGCTTATGGTAAAGGAGACGTGGGCCCATCCCACAGCCCACTAATGGAAACCCACCTATTTAGACCTAAAGGGAATTTGTGTAACTTGTATCTTTTCATGTATTTGTCATCTAAATCTATAGTTTCACATGTCAATTAAGCAGCGCTTTTATATAAGTACCTACTCAGGCAGGTACTCTACTTAGGCGGGTTTGAGTGAAGCTACTGTGACGTATTTGATTGTGTATCTAAATGGAGAAGACAACACTAAAGATGTAGAACCTGGAGGAGATGATAGATGTGCTGCTGGGTCTGTGACTTGTGTTCGATATCAAGTTAAAAAATGAGAGTGAGAGAAGCTTCAAGCGGCGACAGTTTTTCTTTTTGTTTGTTTGTCTCGGCGCTGCTGAAAAGTCAGCTGGAGCCGTAACATACGTACTGCTTTGACTCATGGTATGATGATTGCTAAGAGATGTATCCTGAAACTGTGGAAGTCCGATTTAGCTCCCAAGTTTGAGACTTGGCAGAGGGAACTCATAAGCATTCTGCATGTGGAAAGACTGAGATACGAACTCTCTGGTAATCCCCTGAAGTTCTCCAAGATATGGAGTCCTGTGCTAGAGCATATGAAAAACCACTGATGCTCTCTTTACCCGCTTACCTTGTTTATGCACCTCCCTGGTAAGATAGTCAGCTTTACAGTGTAGCAGATGGTACCAATGTGACCTTTGCCCCCTTATTTTATTTGATTTATTTTCATATTATTATTTATTTTAATTTTACAGGTATGCGTCACTGTTGGTCTTTTATTGTATTCTGTATTATTGTTTATGTATTGGTTATTGTCTATTTTTCTCTTATTTGATGTAATGTAATCTGAAAATTTCTATAAATAAAGTGTTAAAAAAAAAAAAAAAGTCAGCTGGAGCCATGAGCAGCTATGAAGTGACAGAGCTCCCTGTAGATCTGATCGTTCCTTATCGCCCGTCTAGATCCCTCTTTAATTCTCTCCTCAATCAGCCACCAGATTTATGAACATCTGCACCTCAGAGTTGGATCACCAAACAGACTTTTGCGTTGCCAATTGAATTAAAAGAAAAGAAAAGAAGCCGCGTGTTGCTCTTTCGCTGATTTCCGCCTCCTGACTCAGACGTCTGACTCCAACCCCCCGACCAATCGGTGGCCTGTAGTGTGATGATGTCAGATACAGCCGACTCAGCCGCTTAGAACCTCGGCAGAATAGATACAGAAAAAGTATCTACTCGGCACGTTAGACCCCTAGTGGAGAAGCGCAAAACCGGGGCGAGTCGAGTCGGGCTGAGTAGGTACTAGTGGAAAAGCGCCATTAGAGTACAAGAAGAAGATGAACTTCTACTGTCAGACTTCAATTACATGAAAAACCAACCCACCTATCTAACTCTCTTTTCCACTCGTAATAGACTTGTTTTGTTGTTTTCTCTGTGGTCACTTGTGTGGCAGCCCCTTTTTTATTTGGTTATTTTTATTTTGTTATTATTTTTTTTTAGTTTTTTCTTCTTCCTGTTTTGATGTTTGTTTTTGCTTTCATGTTGTGGCTTGTTCCTTGGGTAAAATGTTAAAAACTATAAATAAAATATAAAAAAAAAAAGATGAAAAACCAACCAAACAAACACAAAGCAACTCCTGACTTTAAAAGGGTCTAAATCTATTTTATACCGTCTGTTATTGAAGGCTCATTGCATATCCTTAAATACATTTCCACTACTAGAAAATAAAATAACTTCACTTTAGGTTAAACAAAACAAAATCAGATGAAGTCATCCAGATAAAGATATCACTGACATTCCAAACGGACCCTTTACAGGAGCCAGCAAGGCTACAAAAAGAAACAAAAAAACAGACAATTCTCTGAACTTTTAATATTTAAAGAAAGATTTAATAGATAAAATCAAATAGAAATAGAAAAATAGGTACAATCTGTATAATTGTAGAAAAAGCCGCACAAGCAGTCACTGTAAACCTTCAGCTTTAGTCTAGAGGAGCCGTCTTTGTGTGGTCTTTAAGTGTTTGTGTGCGTGTAGGCGAGTGTGAAGAAGCACTGTTGTGCCACCAGACCCATACGGTCCTGCCGGTGTGGAGAACTGCCAGTGAGCATCTGCTCAATCAGTAGGTCCTGGCAAATGAGCTCAGGATGCTACTGTAATCCATTCATTCAGCCTCAGCGCACTACCTGTACAGTATGAGGCACTACGGTGTGCAGCGAGGTGAGTCCGTGGCTCTGTGAGTGCAATAAGACAGCAGCCTGCTGTAGCTGTGTTAACCCATTTTGATTATTGCCCCTTATGATCAAATTTCACAAGCTGGAGTGCCTAGTGTCGACTACGCTGCCTCTGCAGTTCACTTTTATTTTATTCAAATGTGACTCGATGTTAAAATACAGTGAATCTTGTAATCTTTGTCTTCCTAATACTTCAACCCAGGAGTCGCGGAGTCTTGCTGCAACAATGAATAATGAAAGCTTCAAAGAGGATCTTATCAGCCCACATGGAGGATACATCTCAGCTTATCTCAGCCCCATGTTCCCCTTTTCATTTTATTACCCAGCTGATGTCAGCTCATGTCCATGTAACGCTGTGGGCCAATTGCATTGTCACTTTCGTAGCTCGCAGATTTAGAGATCAACCTCCCGTTAAACCCATGTGTACCATATGACAATCGCTAAACCAGTCGTTTGTGCCACTGATTCAACCTGCAGCCGAGGTTTAAGTTGATCCTAACTGCTCAGTCCTCAGAAAATGTCACGTCAGCCACTCGAGGCTTCTTGTCTTATTGCTTCAACTTGACACTGATAATTTTCAGCAAGAGTCTAAGTCATTATTTTTTTTAACACAGGGACAAGCATCTCACTCTGGAACTCCAATGTGGTTAGTATTTACCTTAATTCAGGCACATGCACGATGCTGCCTTTCAGGAAAGAGCCAACAGAAGAAATCCATACAAAATGATATGCAACTATATAATATATAGCATTATTTATTCAGCAGGATCATTAAACAGCGAGGAAACGCACGCACAAAGAAAAAGGCCAGCAGTAACAATAATATCTGACTGGATTTGTGTCTTTTGACATCGTAAATAGATTAGACGGATTAGACATCGATACCAGACTTCAGTGAGGTCTTTGGGTTCTCGCCGCTGCTGGTTCTGGTTCTGAAGCGCCGTCTTTGGGATTGACTCAGTGGTGTCGTTCATGTGTAGCTGTCACTCCTCTGGTGATTTTCATTTTACTTCAGTCCTTCATCACTGAGGTGCATCTTCGTCAATACATTTGTGGAAGCGCAATTTGTTCCACTACACAGCCAACATGTGGTTACTACGGTAACTTCACTTGTGCTGTTGCAGGAAGAAAAACAGAAACAAACGCCGCTGCAAATTAAAGAAACGCTGCAAATAAAAAGAAACGCCACTGCAAAAAAAATAAACGCTTTGCAAATAAAATAAACGCTGCAAATAAAATAAACGCTGTAAATAAAAGAAACGCTGCAGAAACCCAGCTGCAAATTTAAAAAAAACAACGCAAATAAAAAAGCCACAACGGAAGTGAATTACCGGGGACTATTTTTGCAGATGCACCGGTGTTTTTTACGTGAGAGGGGAAGAAGAAGAAGAAGACGAAGAGGACGTAAGTGAAAAGGAAGAAATAAGAAGAGCGAGGGATAAGAAGAACAATGAACGAGAAAATTTAAGGTTAGTGTTCAACGTCGCTACGTGTAATTTTTAATGTGTTCGTTTAATGTGCATCGGCAAAAATAGTCCCCGGTAATTCACTTCCGTTGTGGCTTTTTTATTTGCGTGGTTTTTTTATTTTATTTTCAGCGAGATTTATTTCATTTGCAGCGGGGTTTCTTTATATTTTCAGCGTTTGTTTCTGTTTGCTGGATATAATAAGCATGATTCCAGCATAATCCAGACCACCAATTTCTTTTAGTTTCCTCCTTTTTAGAGGATCATTCTGCTTTCCATATTGATTTGGTATATGCCATGGACACGCTTCCTGACGCAACCTTCCCCATATATTCAGGTTTGGGACCGGCACTATGAGAAGACGGGCCCGGACTAGGGATGGGCGGTATGGACTAAAAAATGTATCACGATAATTTCTGGCATTTATCCCAATAACGATAAAAAAAATACCAATACAAAAACGTTATCAACGGGAATTTATCCTTCTTCTTTCTTTCTTTCCTTCTTTCTTTCTTTCTAGGCTCATTTCTTTCTCTTTCCTTCTTTCTTTCTTTCTAGGCTCATTTCTTTCTTTCTAGGCTCATTTCTTTCTTTCTTTCTTTCTTTCTTTCTTTCTTTCTTTCTTTCTTTCTTTCTTTCTTTCTTTCTTTCTTTCTTTCTTTCTTTCTTTCTTTCTTTCTTTCTTTCTTTCTTTCTTTCTAGGCTCATTTCTTTCTTTCTTTCTTGGCTCATTTCTTTCTTTCTTTCTTTCTTTCTTTCTTTCTTTCTTGGCTCATTTCTTTCTTTCTTTCTTTCTTTCTTGGCTCATTTCTTTCTTTCTTTCTTTCTTTCTTGGCTCATTTCTTTCTTTCTTTCTTTCTTTCTAGGCTCATTTCTTTCTTTCTTTCTTTCTTTCTAGGCTCATTTCTTTCTTTCTTTCTTTCTGGCTCCTTCCTTCCTTCCTTCCTTCCTTCCTCCACGTACGTTGTGCGTGGATTTAACTCAGAACCATAAATCCGGCTTTACACAAAAACGTCATCAACGGGAATTTATCGTTTTTACCGCGAGATGACAAATTCTTATCGTGGGGAATTTTTTTGACGGTATATCATGAACGGTAAAATATCACCCATCGCTAGCCCGGACCCCTTAGTGGCTGAGGATGTGGGGGCAATATGGGGTTCAGTGTGTTGGCCAAGGACACAAGGTCAAGTGAGAGATTTGGGATTGATCCAGCGACTATCTAGTTGGAGGGCAGGTGACGTGGCCACCCCCCAACACAATGCTACAATGTTAAAAATGAATGAGAAAAATAAATAAATCACCACATCAGCTCCGTTTCACACAACGAGGTTCAGTAGATGTCCTCTATGTATTACAGTGAACCACTACTAACCAGCAGCACCGCTGGCCCTGAATACAATCACTCTGAGAGACAAACAAGCCAACCTACTCTGAAGATTCCACATCATCGCTGTGTCCTCTTCCGCAGAAATGAAGTAGGAAAAAAAATTGCCTGATTTGTACCAGAAGAGTTTTCCGATCTAAAGAGAGAAAGGAAGTCTTTGAGGCATTTGTGAGGCCCTAGATTAATTCAAATGAATCCCTTACATCCTTATCACAATTAATAATAAATCAGCTGCACAAGGCATGAGATATACAAAAGTTAATTTAGCTTCTCTCTCCGTGCTCTCCTCCCAATGCAGCATGAGGTATTATTCCTCTAATGTTTCGGGAATACACAGCATAACCCTCTACAACAGGTGCTTTTTCATTTTCTGTCTGGCTTTAATGATCTCATTAGACAGCGGCTCTAACTGTGGAACCGCCAATGGCACCTCTGCCACACAACAGCGAGTACAACAACACGACTGGAGAGCAGGGAGGCTGGGCATCTGCCTGATGCCACTGCTGTAACAGGAGCTGCTTACTTGCAAGATGGACATTAATCTGAGACAGTATCTGGAACAAAAAAGATAGGAAAAAAAAAAGGCTATTTTAATTGCTCGTGCACATCCGCGCACAAAGCCCTTTCCGCTGCACGGAGGCTGGAGAGGCAAGCTAAGAACCCTGACAGACCGAGTTGTACGTCATTACCCAGGATTCTAGCCGGCAGTTTCCCCAACTCCCAGTGCCAGGAATCAAATGGCCCAAATTAATCACAGCTTTCCTGATGGCAATGGAGGAAGAAGGAAAATGGTTCTACGGGCTGGTTGCAGAACTTTTACAAAGGACTCCTATAACAGCAACAACAGCTAAAAAAAAATAAAAAGAAACTGAAACAGCCGCAAAGAACAAAGCTTTGCTCACTGATAAATGCATAGCCAGTCACAAAAAAAAGGGTCTTTTAGACGCAACATGCTGTAAAATATAACCCATTATATTTTTACTCTGTCAAAAATTAAATTAGAGCATCTCTCAAGAAATTCTGAGCTTGGAAATGTTCCTTCTGCTGCTCGCAGTGCTCAGAGGAAAATAAGCCAAGGGTAAACTTTACAAATGTTCCTATTATGGTAACAGCAATGGCTTCTCGACAGGACTAGTGAAGAAAGTCTTTAAATTAACGAATCCATTGTTAAATTAAGTGGTTGCTATGGTAACTCCCCCATATTGATGAGAGATGAGCCTAGGAATAATACGTAGCTTAAATCCAGCAGAGTAAGCTTAGACTCTTGACAACTGCAAATCCTATCAAAGCAATTTATCGTTTGTGATCAGCATTACCTTGCACCAAATGACACTGCTGTAAATTCATGTGTGTACTCAGGTCCGGTTCCTGGCATAAACACTGTCTGCGCTTCTTCAGGGCCACAAAAAAAACATTGATTTAGAAACACCTATAACAGCATGCTTTTGGACTGTGGGAGGAAACTGGAGCATCCAGATGAAACCCACTCAAGATTAAGGAGAACATGTAAAGTAAAGTCCGCCCATAACTGGAGATAGAGCTCTCAATCTGATTCAGTTTAGATCAGGTCAGTTCAATTTAACCTCATTCATTCACAGAGGATACTTATACAAAATATACATTAAAATTATGTAAAACTCAAACTGTGGCTACATGAAAAACTGCAAAGTTATATTTAAAAATAAAGCACAGAGCCTCATCATCACATTGATGTTTGAATGGCATTTCCATTCTAACATGCCCCGGATCAATGCAGCTCCAAAAGCATATTGTTCTATCAATGTGTTACTAATTTTCAAACGTTTTTGTATGTAGAAGTTGCTTTCCTAAAAATTGCATTAACACTAGGAATGGGTGATATTTTACCGTTCACGATATACCGTCAAAAAAAATCCTCACAATAAGAATTTGTCATCTCGCGGTAAAAATGATAATTTCCCGTTTATGATGTTTTTGTGTAAAGATGATTTATGGTTCTGCGTTAAATCCACGCACAATGTACGTGAAGGAAGGAAGGAAGGAAGGAAGGAAGGAAGGAAGGAAGGAAGGAAGGAAGGAAGGAAGGAAGGAAGGAAGGAAGGAAGGAATAAAACAAGGAAAGAAGGAAGGAAGAAAGAAAGGAATGAGAGAGCAGGAGAAAAGAATGAAGGAAGGGAAAAAAAGAAGGAAGAAAGGGAGGAAGGAAGGGAGAAAAGAGGAAGGGAAGAAGGAAGGAAAGAAATGAGCAAGAAAGAAAGAAAGAAAGAAAGAATTTGTCATCTCACGGTTAAAAAACGATAAATTCCCGTTGATGACGTTTTTGTGTGAAGCTGATTTATGGTTATGCGTTAAATCCACGCACAACGTACGTGAAGGAAGGAAGGAAGGAAGGAAGGAAGGAAGGAAGGAAGGAAGGAAATGAGCCAGAAAGAAAGAAAGAAAGAAAGAAAGAAAGAAAGAAAGAAAGAAAGAAAGAAAGAAAGAAAGAAAGAAAGAAAGAAAGAAAGAAAGAAAGAAAGAAAGAAAGAAAATTCCCATTGATGTGTTTGTGTAACAAACATGGCGGATCTGAGAGCGAGATAGATTTATAGTTGAAAAGGTGGAGTTGAATTGGTATTTTTTTTATCGTCATTTTTATCGTTATCGGGATAAATGCCAGAAATTATCGTGATACATTTTTTAGTCCATACCGCCCATCCCTAATTAACACTGTGTAAGAAAACTTAAGTCATAAAAGTCCTAGCGAAGCATTATCAAGCAAAACACCCTCCAGACCGAAATATAAATCATAATCTATCGATGCACAAAAGGAAACTGGAACCATTTCCGATGCTTATCTATAACTGATTAATCATCTTAAAGATTTCAGGCAAAAGTGCTGGATATTTACCGTTCTTTGTCTCTCAAATATAAAGATTTTTCTTTGTCTGACATTCTTTTCATTCATTTATCTCAGTTTTTTTTTTTTTTTGTCTAATAGTCTGATGAAACATGACTTCAGCTTTTCCTCTCTGAAGCTGCGATTGTCATTTCTAACCAATTTTATTTAATTTCCCCTGACATTTTAGAGAACACAATCAATCAGAACACACTTATCAATAACAGCCACAGCCCCAAATGAAAACGCTCTGCAGCAGCAAACAAAGGCAAGAATCTGAATGTCATTTGAAGTTTAATGTCAAATGGACATCCCTTAGTTCAATGTGAAAATTCACAACGTGATTATTTTTTAATCTCTACTTTGTTGTGTGCCTGACAACAGTTTTATTATCTTGGCCAGCCCCACTACCTTTTACGAGATTCCAATCAGAGTCAGAGTGAGGAAGATGTTTATGTGCCCAGTCTGACAGAATGTGTCTAATCTTGGCAGAGTTTTGGCCCGTGTTTTTATTCACAGCTTTGTTTTTAATAGCTCTCCAAACTCCCTCATCATATCGGCCAGTGTTGTCCAATTTGAAAGTCAAAAACTTGGCATTGCACCTTTTTGCTCCCCGTCTCCATCTGTGCCTCTGCCTGTCAGCCGGGCTCCCCTGCTCCGTCTCTGTCATTCACCTAACTATCCTCATATTACCTTCTCTTAAAAACCACTAAAAACACCAGAGTCCACCATTTCGGTTTCAATTCTCATCTGCATCTATAGAAATATAACAATTTATGCACACACAATATTGTAGGCACTGTAGTGAGGTAATGAGACACTGATTTCAGATAAATTGAGCGGTCGAGTCGGCCGCTTGCTCACTTGGTGCATCCCGTCTGCCTGTGAAATGCAATTACACTCGATGCCATGGGTAAGTAGTGGAAACACGCTTATCATGTCAGAGTCTTAACGAGTGCCACTGAGGGAAATCATCATTAGGGCTGAGCACAAAGACAAAGTTGCTCTGTAAAGGGAGGAAACAGGCCTTCATGAGACCAACCCAGACACCACCTTTGTTTTCGTAATCATGACAATCGCCCTGTCTTTGTAGGTCGGGACAGAGTGAAAGAAATGCATAACAAACTCAGGGCATCAGATGTAAAATAAAGCTAGATTTCTCCACTTTTGGCATTACCTGTGCTGTTTTGGAGATGGAGTCACAGTGCATACTGAGATGAGGTCTGTACATGTGCAGAGGAGGTATCGTGAATGTCTTAGGAAAAGGACACTAAGGTGGGAACTGCCAGGCAGGAGGCCTATAGGACGATACATGGATGTAGTGAAGGAGGATGAGGTTGGTTGGTGTGAGAGAAGAGGATGCAGAATATAAGGGTAGATGGAGACTTGCCAGGACGACCGATAAAGGAAAATAAGAAATTCCATCATTTATTTAACAAAAATGACGCTGAAAAGAAAAAAAATACTGTGAGCAACATCAAGTATGTGAGGTACTTGTTTCCAGAGGTGTCAAAAGTATTCCCATTCATTACTCAGGTAGAAGTATAGATACTAGAGTTTAAAATACTCCTGTAGAAGTTGAAGTATCAACTCAGGTTTTTTACTCAAGTAAAAGTATAAAAGTACTGGTTTCAACACTACTTAAAGTATAAAAGTAAAAGTAATGTAAGGGGGAAAAAAGCCATTGAAAATGAATGTATCTTAGTATAATGCAAATATATACTAGAACCATATATGTGTACTATTGAGCATTAACATGTGTTTCAGAGAGCAGGAGATATGATGACTAGTTGCTTATAAGTATTGTAATGGTGCAAAAAGTCAAACTTCAGAGGCATGTTATCATTTATCCTAACCTTTATTGGAATGTACATCCAAGTTTAGTTGCAGGAATCTGAGGGAACGGATGTAAGAACAAAACTGGACAAAAACATCTGAAACAACCACAACCAAATTCACTCTATCCGGATGGAGCAATTTAACTGGATAGTTTTTTTTAAAGGCCGAGATGAAATAGAGTAACAAGGCTGTTTTTAAAATGTAAGGAGTAAAAAGTACAGATAATTGCATGAAAATATAAGGAGTAGAAGTAAAAAGTCGTCTGAAAAATAATTACTCCAGTGAAGTATAGATAACCAAAATTTCTACTTAAGTAAAGTAACAAAGTATTTGTACTCCGTTACTTGACACCTCTGCTTGTTTCCTGTAAGACTTTCTGAATCTCTCATATTGTCTCCAACCAGGTCCCATCACAGCATTTCAGTTGAGTTGAGGTCTGGACGTCGACTCAAGCCCGATTTACACTTCTGCGTCAAAGCTGCGCCGAAGTTACGTAACCTACGCGGTTACTGTAGGTGCCCAGCAGAAGTATAAATCAGGATTAAGCCATTCCCAGTCCCAGATTGTTTAACTTTTCAGTGATTCTGAAGCTGGTGTGCTTCAAATGTCCTGTTGCATGAATTCATTTCAACAAAGCTTTAGTTGTCTCTAGAGCACTCTGGTATGCAGAGGTGCTCCAGGACAACTCAGTGGTTACAAGGTTCTCCACCAGCGTAGATACAACTAACTTTAAGTTAAATTTAATACATTTTAAAACATTTTTTCCACTACCTTCAGATTTTTTTTTTTTTAAATAGTTGCAGGTGCCTTTCTAATGTTTATGCAGATTTTCCCATATTACAATAAAACAACAGGGTAGATGTGGACTCACTGATGTTGATCCCATATTGCACACATTTATTTCAATTGGGGAATAAAAATAAAACAAACTACACAAAATAAGCAATGAAGAGAAAGTTCCAGCACTGGCTGGCTTTCACTGCATGAACTGTTGATGCGTTACAAACCGGCATCTGCTCTCTTAACCGTTGCTGGTATCACTTCACAAACTGGGCTCCACTACATGAACTGGTGACCTGCTATTATTTGATTTTAACATAAACCTGTGCTATACACCTAACATGAACTCATTGAACTCATTTCAGGATTGAGATGAGGATCTTTGATTATGTGCCCAGATATTCTGAAGCCTGCATTTAAACGAACTAACGAATGTTAGCGGATAATTCAGACTAGGACACCTCATAGTCTGAAAATAAATAACACCCGTTTCTCACAAAATGGAAAAGTTCTGTGATGTGCTCTGATGCAGTTTTGCAAACCCAGTCGTGCTTTTCATGTTCTTTTTAAATAGATTAGGCTTTCGTCTTGGGAACCCTTCCCCAACCAACTCTTCCTATTCAGTCTTCGAACTGTGCTGTCACGGACTTTAAGATTTAACATGCTCAGTGAGGCCTGAGATACAACTCCTGGGTTGTTTTGTATTTCTCTGCGCATTGCACAGTCTGACCTTGGGCTGAATTTGCTGGGACACTTATTCCTGAGAAGACTGGCAACCGTCATGAATGCTTTCTGCTTGCGAATTATATTTCTCCCTGCACAATGTTGAACCCCAAATCATGTGGAAAGGGCCCCGTTAACCCCCTGTGCAGCCACAAGTGATTCTCTGACCACGGCTTACGTCTTTCCCCCTTGGCACTGTGTTAACACGCACCTGAATACAAACAGTTAAGACATCTCTTTTTGCTGAAGTTTGCCCGACTGATATGATAAATCCACTCAAGGATGATGTTTAGCAAGTAAGGGGGAGCAGTGATTTAATATTGCTCTCTTTTTTTTTACAACCTCTTCCCACACTTGTAAAAGTTGCCAAAAACGCCTATCCAAGGCGTACCCAAAGTAAATTGAAAGCTATTCTTGAACCTTGACGTACATGGATGGTTCTGGTCTCTTTTGAAAGGTAACACTCTGAAGTTTTTTCTCCAACTGTCAGAATCACTGTAACTGCTACTAGAATTGAGTAATCTAACTTTGAACACACTGAAATAGAAGGTTTTTTCTTTCCGCCTGAAATTTGTTTGTAATTACATGTCTGCAGATGAGTGAATACTTGGCTTATTAGCTGGAAAACACAATGGGACCACAGCCTGAAGCCTTACCTAGTGCAACATCAAAATTGATAAAAATAGCACAGAAAATGAGTATTTTACACTTGTTTTTGTCAGACTATGTCTAGGCGTTTCCAAAAATGGCCATTTGGAGACGCTCAGTTTTGCTCACTGAAAGTTTTCAGATTACGCTCAGCGCTCATGCTGCGGGTTTTATAAAGACCCCGTGGTGTCATACGTCGTTGTGTTCAGGATCTCATTTGGCTATAGAATGTGCCTGTCATCAGCATGATTGGCTGCAATTGGCTCATTTTTTTCATGACAAAAGGGGGGCATGAGCCTATTTCCAACACAGACGGTGATTGGCTGTTGATGGCTGTGGACGGCAAGAGGAATGGTCCGATTGGTCCAAATAGGTGTCAATCAATAGGACACGACAGACTCCATTTTGAGAATATGAATTGTATTGAAAAGACTTGCGAACCAGAATTACAATGAATGAAAGTTGAAAATGTGGCACATCAAGCGGCTAATTTCTAATGATGCAGCGGCTGTTTGTGGATATTTACTGTTATAATGATGTATTTTGGACTAAATACTTTACTGGATTGGATATACTGAACCTTCCTGAATGTAACAAGACCGTTTTTGTGGGAATATTTTTCAACATATGATTTCTATGAAGATAAATAGGTGAGTTGCATCATTTGCACAAATCTTTCTTTGTTTGTTTGTGGTGTCGATATGTACCAGCTGCTTTGATTATATCCTGAAATGGTTTATATGGCTGTAATCACAAGAATCTTAGCTTTCCAAAGAAATGTGGCATGAGTAACTCACTTAACAAATTGAACTGTGTAAATGACCTAGTTATGTAAATTAGGTCAGATCGGCCCGAGTGCGGGCCCCCTCCCAATAGGAGCATGAGGCTCCTTTTAAGAAATGAGACTCTCTAGCGCCACCCTTCACCACGACGGCCGTTGGGGGTACTGCAGCCAACAGTGAAGCCGGCACGGGAGAACGGGGAGAACGCACATGCAGCGTCATTTGACGTCACATCCACAGGACAGCGCAGGAAATTCGGCCCCAGAATTGCAGCACATTTTGCAGCACACAGCCTGTTCAAGGCAAAGGAGAGATACGCTAGAGGAAACATTCTTTTTGGTTTGGAACGCTTCATCTGACATTATTACTAAAAAACTTAAAACGTATACACATTTTTTTCATAAATCCTGCCTCAATCCTGCCTCATGCTCCTTTAAAAAAAATAATGAGACATTGAAAACAGTTATATTGATTAATGTTTTTTCTGAGGTGGTATTTACCTAATAGTGAGACCCAATAAAATCTAATGATTTTTATTATGGTTTTAAATAGTCTTTGACTGTGTACACAACATGTGCTCCTGAAAGTACTCAATTTGAGCTGCAAAGGCTTCTCCACAATCGTTTGCTTAAAATCTAATGTACCACAACAGGAAACCGCTGGGCATCGCAGAAGAGCAGGCGCATCTAACGCCACAAGAAGCCCAGAAAAGCCAAACACCCTTTAAGCAGCTTACAGGCATCATGACCGTCAAAGCCAGACTAACACTGACAATGTTTTCCTTGGGTTGACATTGATAATGTTGGTGGAAACCTCCGTCCAGACTGCTCTGGAGGGATTTGCGTGCACCGACATTCAAACACATGCAGCCCGGCTGCCACAACATAAAACAGAGAAACTGGGATTACAACACACACACCGTGACATTCACTGATGCGGACACCATTACATGCTGTATCTTTTTATAAGAGATATGCGTTTGTTCTCGTATCAAAAGGTTCAAAAAGGGCTTTTTGTGACATTTTTGGGCACACGGTTTATGTTTTGGTTGTTTTGCACCAAGTGGAAACTGCATTTAGAGTTACAACTGTTCACTTTGCCAAGTATATATCACACATTTATATTAATTTTCTTCCTTGGGGGCAGTTTGCATTAATTTCACAGAGCTAGTATGAAAATTAACCCACCAAAAGTGACATGTTAGAGATAGGCAATCCATCATCACCGATTCCTTTGGTTTTTATCAAGGTTAAATAAATTATGCGACTGCGAGAAAAACTCCCACAACAGGACAGCTTTAATGAAAAGAACCTGAGAAACTTCCATTTTATCATATTTATTTTTTAATCTTTGTACTTTTTTTAGCCCAATCTGGTGGAGCGTTCATCAATTAAGTGAAGCGTAAGAGCATTTTTCAAATGGCTCCCTAAATATTAAGAATAATGGCATGACCTTCCCTCTTCTTTACCTATCCTCTCTTGTCAAAGATACCATCATCTTATTTTGGAAACTGTTTAAAATTCAACAGAATGCTTGCTGACTGCTGTTTTTTGGATAGATGACACTAAAATCTTACATAAACACATTTGTGTTCAGAATGAAGCATAACTTGAGGCATCCCTCCACTTTATCTCATGTCAACATCAATTTATGTAATGCTTTGGTTTATAAGCCAACATCTGCAAAGTAATGACAGACTCGTCTCCTTGAGATCTAAAATGTTCAAAAAGCTCCTCTAACTAAGATGCAAAATATTGCAAATATCCTTCCCACTAAGTGCATGTAAGTATCCTCCCATTTGATATCGACATTAATTGCAAGCACCTGTCTACAAGCACAGCCTGAAACGCCTGCTAATAAGCAGGAATCCACTAATTTGCATCAACTGATCCTGCATCATAACAGAAAAACAAACAAAAAAACTTTCAAAATGATGAAAATTTGGACCATTAAAAGTGTCTCTGAATTGATTTTCACATCCCAAAGTGGGAGAGTCTCGCTGCAAAGAGTACTTATACTGGATGAACACAGCTTGTTAGTCTGTATTTTTCCTGACTAAGATAAGGCTTCAGCAGTACAGCAGCTATGCCAGATCTCCAAGAGGGGAGACATTTTGTGATAGCACTGAGAGGATGATTCATTTTCATACTGCAGTGAGGAGCAGCTTACTGTCACACTCGGCACAGAACATACGGACTTTGGTCACGAGTTGATCCAACATTTTAATGTGCTTACAGCCTGTTTCTTTCACATTTTTCAGCCAATTCAAAAATGTTTTTGGTTCCTACCAGACTAGTGTTATCCATCATCCTCGGAATTGTGCAACGTGGAAAATATGTCAAATGCAAAGACTGAGGAGATTCTATCAGGTGATTAAAAAGGAATGTTTCACAAAACCGTAGAGGAAACTCCATGTACAGGTGACGGGATGTACCAATTACTTTTCTGTGTAAACTGGTTCACTTGGCCCGGACGTAGAAGACGTTTTGAGTCCGTCTCTCCATCCTGGAATAGTGGACAAGACCTCCCAGAAAACCCTCAGACTTAAGCTTGAGTTATGGTTCTGCGTCAAAACGACGCCGTGCCTATGGCGTGTGGTACGCGTCGACGCGTACCACACGCCGTCACTTACGCTGTCACTTACGCCGTCACTGACGTACACCTCCCGAAAATTGTAACTACACGTCGAGGCAACGCAGACCACACGCAGACGGAGAGGGCTGTGATTGGTTCGCTTGGAAGCAACACATTTCCGGTTTACGGTTTGAAGCAGTCGTGAACTTTCAGCGCTCTTTTCTTCGTGTATGTGTGATTTTTTTTGTTTCGGTTTTTTGCACAATAGTTGTCCTTATCTCTTGGATTCACTGTGACCGGAAAAAGTCGGCTAAACCATTCAGGAAAAGATCGCGGATTAGCGGTCACGGGGGGTACTGCACCACGGCGAAATGGAGTGACGGAGAAGTCCGAAGGGTTCACGACGGCGTCACGGTGACGGCGTCACGGCAACGGCGTGTGCACGGCGTCGATTTGATGCAGAACCCTAACTCAAGCTTTAGCGGGTTCCACGTGTAAGGGGTTTTCTGCATAACCTGACTTGATGGAAAAGCAGCTGAGTAAAATGTGCTTTTACATTAGTACCTACTCAGCGCGACTCGACTATTTTCTTTTCAATACCCAGATCAGAAGTAGGCGGGTTTGAGCGAAGCTGCTGTGATGTATTTGATTGTGTGATCTAAACGGAGAAGACAACACTAGAGATGTAGAACCTGGAGGAGATGATAGATGTGCTGCTGGGTCTGCGACTTGTGTTCGATATCAAGTTAAAAAATGAGAGTGAAAGAAGCTTCAAGCAGCAACGCTTTTTTTTCTTAGTTTGTCTCGGCGCTGCTGAAAAGTCAGCTGGAGCCGCGAGCAGCTATGAAGAGACAGAGCTCCTGGTAGACCGGGTCGTTCCTTATCGCCCGTCTACATCCCTTTTTAATTCTCTCCTCAGCCACCAGGTTTATGAACATCTGCACCTCAGAGTTGGATCATGAAACAGACTTTTGCTGCCATTGCCTGTTGAATAAAATGAACAAGAAGCAGCGAGTCGCTCTTTCGCTGATTTCCACCTCCTGACTCAGACGTCTGACTCCAACCCCCCGACCAATCGGTGGTCTGTAGTGTGATGACGTCAGATACGGCCGACTCAGCCGCTTAGAACCTCTGCAGAATAGATACAGAAAAAGTATCTACTCGGCACGTTAGACCCCTAGTGGAGAAGCGCAAAACCGGGGCGAGGCGAGGCGAGTCGGGCTGAGTAGGTACTAGTGGAAAAGCGCCATAAAAAACCAACACACAGCTAGTAAAAGCAATCATGTTTCAGCTATGTCCCTCCCACCCAAAGGGGTCACAAACGCAGAGCTTTGCATGCAACCTTGTGAGGACAAGCAAGCCTCGCACAGCTGGGACCTGAACCAAGGACCACTCCAACCAACCACCACACCTGTTTCTCTATCTGCCTCATGTTCAGGGTAGCTGAGGTGGTGGAGCCGATCCCAGCCCAGAGCCAAGAGGGAGATGCAATCATCCTCACAGCTGGAATAGCCTGTGTGCAGCTTCAGACCAATTTTAATAACCAACCAACCAAACATCAATTTTTTTGATCAGCAAAGAAAGCTGGAGTACCTGAAGAAAACCCACAAAGTCCCAAGGAGAACATGCACACTATAAACACAAAGTACCCAGCTGACATTGGAAAGCTGTGTGGCATCAAGGCTAACCAACACACCGTGGTGCCACCATCAGAAGAAATGAATAAAGGAATAATGGTCCTCTTCCCTGGATTTATCTCATCAGCGCAGCTCATGAAAAGTGTGTCACCCACATACCTCGTGAGCGTTCGCTGAGCAGACTGAGACTACCTCAGTTAAACGATGATGAATAACTAGTCTTA
This sequence comes from Cololabis saira, assembly GCF_033807715.1. Taxonomy (NCBI): domain Eukaryota; kingdom Metazoa; phylum Chordata; class Actinopteri; order Beloniformes; family Belonidae; genus Cololabis; species Cololabis saira. The sequence goes on from NC_084608.1 coordinate 28,994,157, forward strand.
TAACAGAAGAAAGAACTCAGCATGGCTGCTTAAATAAGCTCACTCGCTGAATTTCATTATCAAAGACGAACATCCCGGCTGTCAGACCTCGACTGACTCGGGTCCTCAATCTTGGGATGCAAACAATGAGACGGCATGTGTGAGATATTCACCTACTGTAAAGTCATTATTTCAGCAAGGCGCCGAGCATGGTATATCCTAGCTGAGTGATTGATTGCTGAGGGCTGAGACGAGGGTGTATCAGACAGAGACGACGCATACTGTAAGCCAGAAATGCTTCTGAATATCTGAGGCATTTTATGTGAGACAGTCGCAAGAGACGAGCCACGCTAGCTTGTAATTACAGCACGGTTAAGGATAAAAGCATGGTGGGATTCTGAAAGTGCAGATTTAAAGGTTTTTTGCTGATTTTCAACTTGAATAGCTGAATTTTTTCCAGCTAGCAACTATTATAACACTGTTTTCATTTAGATATTTGTCATTGTTGGCAAGGTATGCAGTCCCTGAAAAAAGGGGAAAAAATAATCTCCACTCTTGGAAATACAATATGTTCAGGATCTTTATTCATTGTTTTATTATGTACAAGAAAAGGAAACAAAGTCACAGTTGTTTCATTCATTCTGGCTTTGTAAAATATACCTTAAATGACAAGCTTTTTTTGTTTTGCTAGACAGCGTTACATAAAATATATAATGGAAAATTATAGAAAGACAAATACAGCATCATGAACAAGAACCACAATAAATATATATATATATATATATATATATATATATTTCCCTATTTTTACTTTTTAATCTGGCGTCATCAATATATATATATATATATATATATATATATATATATATATATATATATATATATATATATATATATATATATATATATATATATATATGTATATTCTTCATCAATAAGGTTCCAGCTTTCTTATAGTCAACAGATCAGCCTTAAACACAGCGTAAGCTTTTCAATTACATTTCTAACCCAGAACATTTTGTTTTCTGCCAACTGTCCATCTTGTGAGTACACTGTGAAAAAATAGATAAATAAAGAAACAAAAAATGATTTTTTTATACATTGGCCTGGCTCCACATATTGGAAACAAATAGAGGTGGCTGGCTGCCAATCACAATAAGGGGGAGGGTTGTTGTCATGATGGGATGTGTTTTATCGGGGATGACTTAAGGAAGGGGGAGTGAGGAGCAAGGTTTATGTTTTTGTTTAGTTTTTTTTTTTCAATTTTGGTCATATATTAACAAACTTGACCCTACCTTTAAATAATAGACCCCCTCCACCCCCACCCAAGTTCAGCCAAAGACTCATTCATAATGAGATCCAGACTGTTTGCTGGGCATGTCACTAACTTTTAAGAAAAGCTGAAACAATCTTTTTCTCCATGCCAAGATTCATTATCGATCTGAAGAAAGTGTTTCATCATCAGCAAACCTCCTTTCAAATGGTGGAACAAGGTCAAACTTTCCAGTTTTTATTTGCTCACCAGTGGTCCTTTTCTGTTTCTCCTCAGCTTATTATTTCTCACACAGCTTATCTGAATGTAAATCTAATTAAATTCAGTGGATTTCCTACGGTTTAGTGACATACCTTGACTCTTACTTTAGCTACTGTGTTTTATGTGTTTTTTGCTGAGCAGGAAAGTTTTGGTTTAAAGGAGCATGAGGCTCCTTTTAAGAAATGAGACTCTCTAGCGCCACCCTTCACCACGACGGCCGTCGGGGGTACTGCAGCCAACAGCGAAGCCGGCACGGGAGAAAGGGGAGAACGTACATGCAGCGTCATGTGACGTCACATCCGCAGCCCAGCGCAGGAAATTCCGGTCACAATTGCAGCACATTTTGCAGCACACAGCCTGTTCAAGGCAACAGAGAGATACACTAGAGGAAACATTCTTTTTGGTTTGGAACGCTTCATCTGACATTATTACTAGAAAACTTAAAACTAGGGGTGTAACTGTACATGTATTTGTATTGAACCGTTCGGTATAGCGTGTTCGGTTCGGAAGGGAGGCGTACCGAACGAGTTTCCACACGGACATATTAAGTAGAGGACCGCACGTTGTGGAGCAGAGCGCTGCTGCAGCTGCACATAGGCGGTTGCGCTCACACCGCGAAAGTATTAAGATTAAAGAAAAAAGCACTAAATAATGAAGAACTAAAGAGCTAAGCACATAATTGTGACAAGTCCAGTGTTTCCCCTACCATTGTTTAGGCCTGGCGTGGCCTGGCCAGGCCTAAAAAAAAAAAACAAACAATGATCATTTACGTTTATGAGCGGCTCTGCAGCGCTGTTCTGCAACGTGAGTCAACCTGCTTCGTTGCCTAGTAAAGCCGGAATTATGGTTCGGCGTTAAATCGACGTAGAGCCTACGTCGTAGGGTACGCAGCGACGTGCACTGTACGGCTGCTCGCTGCGTACCCTACGCCGTAGGATCTGCGTTGGTGTAACGCAGAACCATAAATCAGCCTTAACGATGCGAGTACCGCTGCTGAGAGCGCGGGCATATTATTATACATTATGGGATGTATAGCGTTTGTAGCCATCCAACTATGGCGCCGGCCAAAAAAAGAAAAAATATTGCGGGCGACAGACAACATTATATACAGAAATGTTTCTGCCAGGTACGTGTGTTTGTGTTTGCATGCGACGCTGCAGGGAAGCATGAAGGAAAACACAGCCCGACGACACACCATGCGTCCGCAGGGTCCTAGCGCCGGCACACGTAGAGCCAATGTTATTTTGTGTGTGTGTAATAAACAACTAGCACGTTTATATTTTGCATTTTGTTTTCTTACTGTACCGAAAATGAACCGAACCGTGACCTCCAAACCGAGGTACGTACCGAACAAAGATTTTTGTGTACCATTACACCCCTACTTAAAACATATACGAATTTTTTTCATAAATCCTGCCTCAAGCTCCTTTAAGTGTCTCAGGTGTCACACCAAAAGCTGCGAGAGCTGACATCACTTCCTTACATTATTCAGCATGGCCTCACAAGCATAACGAGTGCCGTGGTTAAAATACAAATGGTGCAATCCAAAAGGTTTAAGATACATGTTTGCCATGTACATGTACCACCCAAATCTGGTTTATATTAGTATCTGTATGTTTTACAAGGACAGAATGTTCAGCGGTCGAACAAAACAGTTTTGTTTCATATATATATATATATATTATATATATATATATATATATATATATATATATATATATATATATATATATATATATACACACACACACACACACACACCGGATATATCGTTTACTTTTTCCTTCCAAGGTAGTGATTCCATATTTGATCTCAGACTCGTGTAGTTTCAGGCTTGAAAAGTCCTTGAATTCTAGGCAGAGCAGCAGGAGCAGGATGGGTTTTTGTTTTGAACCTGTATAACCTTCAAAGTCATCCTGAGTCACTGATACAGATCAAGAGCCCCATGAAAAGGAAAATTGCAGTCATTTTGAGCTTCTTTTACTTTTCTCTTCAATGTTCAAGTTGAACATCTGACCCGACCGCAGAACAATTGAAAATAAAAAGCATCTTTTTGAGAAGTCAAGACAACTTCATGAAACGAAATAAAATCACAGAACTAACCAGCCTTGCCATAAGTCTTCAGCTACTGCGCTGTGAAGATGATGACTCTAGCCATCTGCTATTTTGACTTGATTGCTTGACAAACAAAATGTAGCCAAAGGGACAGTCCTCAGCATGATGGATCCCAGCATGCCTTGTGAAATACTGCTGTTATGCACTGGCACTGCTGAAAAACTGTCGCTGGCATAAAGTTCACTATGAATCAAGCTTCTCCGTCCTAAACTGCTGCATTTCTGACCCGATAAGAGCTAACCCCAGCCAAGTATTAATACATCCTACAAACATTGCAGGACATGTGGCTCATGCTGCCGCTGCCTCACAAATTATTTCAAAATTATGTTCCTTTTGCAGCTTGACAGCAATTTATGCTGAACTTGTTTCCAATTTATACATAGCTAATAGAGGACTGCATAGCATATACATACCATTATTCATCATCTTAAAGACACACTATGACACACCGCTGCAGACGGGGGCAGCATATCATGAGAAAGTTCAATTGTCAGCCCTGGCGTGAGAGAAAAAAGTGCACAGTGCTTCAAAACAACAATGCACGCGAATTAAAAAAGAAAATGAAACAACACAGATGGATTGGATTGGATTAGCACATGAGGCAGCAGAATGTTGGTGCAACAGAGAGCAAGAGAGGAGCAAATGGAAATAAAAAAGTAGTTACCTATTCATGTCATAGTCTGCAATGTTTTGTTTGTTTGTTGTTTCGGCTCACACTGTTCTTCACGGGGACATCGGCCCAGCATGATTGGAGATCCCCCCAACAGCTCACGACATTTGGCATGCCAAGATATCCGTCGGCAGTCAGAGGTTAGTATCAGCGCTAACGGGACAGTTGGTATCACCAGGCTGGATCGTAGGATTGTTCCCACCCGTAAGCAAGTGTGGCACATAGGGATGGGCGGTATGGACTAAAAAATGTATCACGATAATTTCTGGCATTTATCCCAATAATGATAAAAATGACGATAGAAAAAATACCAATTCAACTCCACCTTTGTAACTATAAATCTATCACCACATTCAGTCTTTGGAATACTAAATGCTACTAAACTACACCAATTAAATTTAATTAATAAAAACCAATTAAATGAGTTACACCTGTACTGCAAAACTGGAATGACTCAAGCTCCTCGCTCTCAGATCCGCCATGTTTGTTACACAAAAACGCCATTAACGGGAATCTTTCTTTCTTTCCTTCTTTCTTTCTGGCTCATTTTCTTTCTTTCAGGCTCATATCTTTCTTTCTTTTTTTCTTTCTTTCAGAATCATATCTTTCTTTCTTTCTTTCTTTCTTTCTTTCTTTCTTTCTTTCTTTCTTTCTTTCTTTCTTTCTTTCTTTCTTTCTTTCTTTCTTTCTTTCTTTCTTTCTTTCTTTCTTTCTTTCTTTCTTTCTTTCTTTCTTTCTTTCTTTCTTTCTTTCGTTCAGGCTCATATCCTTCTTTCTTTCTTTCTTTCTTTCGTTCAGGCTCATTTCCTTCTTTCTTTCTTTCTTTCTTTCGTTCAGGCTCATTTCCTTCTTTCTTTCTTTCTTTCTTTCTTTCTTTCGTTCAGGCTCATTTCCTTCTTTCTTTCTTTCTTTCTTTCTTTCTTTCGTTCAGGCTCATTTCCTTCTTTCTTTCTTTCTTTCTAGCTCATTTCTTTCTTTCTTTCTTTCTTTCTTTCTTTCTTTCTTTCTTTCTTTCTTTCTTTCTTTCTTTCTTTCTTTCTTTCTTTCTTTCTTTCTTTCTTTCTTTCTTTCTTTCTTTCTTTCTTTCTTTCTTTCTTTCTTTCTTTCTTTCTTTCTTTCTTTCTTTCTTTCTTTCTTTCTTTCTTTCTAGGCTCATTTCTTTCTTTCTAGGCTCATTTCTTTCTTTCTTTTTTTCTTTTTTTCTGGCTCCTTCCTTCCTTCCTTCCTTCCTTCCTTCCTTCCTTCCTTCCTTCCTTCCTTCCTTCCTTCCTTCCTTCCTTCCTTCCTTCCTTCCTTCCTTCCTTCCTTCCTTCCTTCCTTCCTTCCTTCCTTCCTTCCTTCCTTCCTTCCTTCCTTCCTTCCTTCCTTCCTTCCTTCCTTCCTTCCTTCCTTCCTTCCTTCCTTCCTTCCTTCCTTCCTTCCTTCCTTCCTTCCTTCCTTCCTTCCTTCCTTCCTTCCTTCCTTCCTTCCTTCCTTCCTTCCTTCCTTCCTTCCTTCCTTCCTTCCTTCCCGTACGTTGTGCGTGGATTTAACGCAGAACCATAAATCAGCTTTACACAAAAACGTCATCAACGGGAATTTATCATTTTTACCGCGAGATACAAATTCTTACCGTGGGGAATTTTTTTGACGGTAAATCGTGAACGGTAAAATATCGCCCATTCCTAGTGGCACAGGAGATCTACAGTCGGTCTTTAAAATTGCATCAAAAAGACTCTTATTTTTCATACTCACATTCTTTTGGTTGATTTTCTAAATATTTTGAAGTCTAACTATTAGACGTGTCACCTTTACTAACAGTTATAATGTACGTGTGGTAATATTTACAAAAAAAGCATATTGGTTGAAAGACAGAAAATAAATTCCAAGTATGCATTATCTTTATGATGAAATTAATATTTACGAGCAGCAAAAACTGAGGTTTCCTTCCCAATACACCTCGTAAACTCTCAAAGAATTCCCCGCATCTCAGTTCAGCCCCCCTTTGATATATTTGAAAGCCTCAGACTGCAGCAAAAATGTCAAAAGAGCTGTGATGTAAATGCTGACTCATCCACTACGTTGGGTAGGAGCTGCACAGATACAAGATGTCTGAAAGCTCACGGTGCAGGGTGCAGCAGGCATCACAAAGTGATCAATACAGGAACATGGATGTGGAGGTGGTCAAAACAGCGATGCGATTTCAATTCTTCTTCATGTGGTTTGGAATCAGCCATGCACGTAAAAACAGGTGAAGTGAGCTATTGACATAACCTCCTACGAGCTACCCTGCGGCCATGAAGGTTTGTATCGAAAAGGCATTAACTGTGTAGTGGAGCTCCAAATCAAGCACAGTGGTCCGTCATCAAAATGCAACCATCGGCCTGAAGGCGCACACGCCGTTGTAATATGCCAAACAGCTGTTTGAAGTGCAAAACACCAGCATTTAGTATGTTAACAGCTGCTTCCAGCATGTGCTCTGGGAGAAACATAACAGGCAGCTAATTAGGCTGATCTCCAATAAAGGTGGCAGTTTGTACACTGAGCTTATTGCCGTAGTCTGGTGGAATATTCTTATCTTTAAAATGTCACCTGTTCAACCAAAGGCAGCTTCTATTTCTTTTTTTTGGGATGGGGGGGGTATGCTTTCTCTGCAGCATTTAATTAAATAATTAAAAGGGTTTTTTGAAGGGCCGGTGGCACTCAGAGATTATGATGAGATTGGTTTGTCTACATGTCTACACTGACAACACGCGTTAACGATTACACCGTCTAAGGAGTGCTGAAACAGTAGGAAATTAATCGCAGGGTTGCTTTCTTCCTTAATCACATACTGATGTAAAAATGAGCATTTTCCCTTAGCTTTTATTTCCTGAGATGCAAATGAAGCTGGGGAGATTAAAACATATTTACATATGAAGAGGCAGTTCCCAACCTCCCCATTTATTTACCTTTTGAAAATCTAGCAGAAAATACATTATGTCTTAATTTTGTTTCCTTTTTAATCCATTCCTCGAGAGTAATGATATTAAAAAATAAACGCTGACAGAGAAAAATAAATACTCTTCATGTGGTTCAGGTCCAGAGCAGTTTTTGTTGGCGCCGCTTGTTGCTGCATGTGCAGAGGGTCCTCCGCAGGGCGGAAACACAAACAAACTGTGCTTACCTCACTTGGAGAGCAACACAAAGTCCTCTACTACCTTGATCATTGCTCATCTTTTGTTGTTGCAGGTCTCTTGCAAATGCTTGCAGCCAAAAGGCCACACAGAGTTAAATTAATTACGGGAACAGGTGCGCTCGCAAATTCAATCTGAAACGGCCCAAGCTTCAACTGAACTGGTCATCAGAGATTTCTCTTTCACTCAGAGCAAGGAGGGCTTTAGTGAATTGGGGCAGTCTAATGCTTCTTGTTCATCCGGTCTCTACCTGAATTTGTATTAGCGGTAGCACTCAGAATCTATTAATACGGCATACTATCGTATAAAGCAATGAAATAAAAAGTATTTTATTAACATTTGACCAAGAAGACTCAGAGAGAAATATTCATCCCACTCTGCTATTTATCCTTGACCGGGCAAATAGGAGAACAGTCTAGGGAAAGATACCTGACCTCTCTCTAACCAGACACCTTCTCTGACTCTTCTACGGGGGAGATAGAGGTGTTCCCAAGCCAGCTATCAGATATAATCTATCCAGCAAGGCCTGTTCTGGTGATTCGTGTAAATCACCTCCTGTGGGGAAGTGTGACCAGAGTAGATGGATGGAAGGAGGCAGACTCAGAAGCAATGTTAAAAATGTTCAAGAGTTATTTATTTTTTCCCAAGAAATACTTAAACTAAAGCAACATGTGCCCATGGCTGCACATTGGTCTCTCCTCTCTCCGGCAGCAGACAGCAGCTGGTTATGTAGGCCCTTCTATCAGGCTGTACCACTCCAAAGGTGACTCCACTCGCCTCCCTGGAATCAACTGAGGCATCAACAGTTTGTCTCCAACCACAATCACCACCAAACACACAATAGCGTCGGCCATGGTTACCAATACCTTTTCAACCATGCCAAAAATAATCAAAATCAATAAGAAAACAAATCCCAAAATGTACCTCCCCCCATACATGGTTCAACCCAGTGACATCACTAATGATGTCACCAGGGTATAAATAGAGGAAGTGTTTGCACTTTTCCCTCCTTTTGACACTGGAACCTGGTGGGTATGGTAAGTAACATAATCAACCTCATGATAAATGAAAAAACTGAACAAATAAACGACTTTAAACTTAACAATACTTTTCTGTATTATTTTAAGTGCAATAATTGAGAACACAAACAAACCTGGGTTACTATGTGTCTGCATGGCACGAAAGAATGATAGACCCACAACCAAAACAAACAAGCACGGCTGAATTTGGATGGCTAAGATAGTAGACTGACATGGTGACAAATGGTGTGCTCTCACCCACTTTGTCACACACCCCTCCCCTTAAGACCGTTACTCATCGGAGTCACGGGACAGGTAGTCAGCGATGACGTTCTTATGTCCTGGCCGATACCGGACCTGAAAACGATAAGGCTGGAGAGACAGGTACCATCTGGTGATTCTAGCATTAGTGTCTTTCATGTTATGAATCCACTGCAATGCACGATGGTCAGTCTCAAGAACAAACTCTTTGCCAATGAGGTAATATTTCAACGTATCTAAAGCCCATTTAATGGCTAGCGCTTCCTTTTCTACTGTTGAATACCTCGTTTCCCTTGCAAAAAGTTTTCGGCTGATGTACTGCACGGGTAACTGGTTTCCATCCTCTCCTTGTAGTAATACGGCTCCTAGACCAACTCCAGAGGCATCTGTCTGAACAGTGAAGGGGAGAGTAAAATCTGGACATTGCAGAACAGGCTCTTGACACAGACAGTTTCTCAAATCGTGAAAAGCATTCTCAGTTTCTTGCGTCCACTTAACCTTCACTGGGCTAGATTTGCGAGTCATATCAGTCAGTATTGCAGATCTGGATGAAAAGTTGGGGATAAGTCTGCGATACCAGCCTACTAACCCCAAGAATGACCGTAGCCTCCTCTTGGTGTTGGGTAGTGGGGAAGCTCCAATCGCCTCTACCTTTCCCACCTGAGGACGGATACCTCCCCCTCCAATCACATAGCCAAGGTACTGGACCTCAGGTTTGGCAATGTGACACTTCTTGGCATTAATGACCAAACCAGCTCTCTGAATGCGTTGAAAAACATCAGCAAGGTGTTGAATGTGCTCCTCCCAGGTTCGACTGAAAATCACAATGTCATCGATATAGGCTGCTGCATAGTCGTCTGCTCCTCTCAAAACTTCATCCACCAACCTCTGAAATGTTGCTGGTGCTCCGTGCAAACCAAACGGCATCATCCTGAATCTGAACAGGCCACTTGGGACTCTGAAAGTTGTTAAGTCCTTTGAAGAATCTGTTAAGGGCACTTGCCAGTACCCTTTGCAGAGGTCAAGGGTCGTCAGGAAGTTGGCATGTCCCAAGCGCTCAATCAGTTCATCCACCCTTGGCATTGGGTAGGGGTCGAAGGCCGACACAGCATTCAGTTTTGAAAAATTAACACAGAATCTGATTTTAGCGTCCTCCTTTTTCGGAACCAATACCACAGGGCTACACCACTCACTGTGAGAAGGCTCGATGATTCCTGTAGCTAGCATCTCTTCCACTTCTTGCTTCAGTTCAGGGACAAGTCTGGCTGGAATGCGGCAAGTGGTGTCCCTAATGGGCTGCTGTTCAGGTGAATGCAGACGGATCCGATGTTCAGTGAGGTGTGTACAACCTGGTTTCAGACTGAAGAGCTCCTTTGACATGTGGACTTGCAGCTCCTGGCGTTGATCTGGTGTGAGATGACTCAGATCTGGAAACACTGGAGTCTCAGATGAGGATGGAAAGTACTGCTCCTGAATCTCTTCCTCATCATCCACTGTGCATGCCCACAAGTTTGTAGAGTTCTCTGGTTGGTCTACCCACCTTTTCAGGAGGTTTACATGGAAGACTTGATGTTTCTTTCGTCGGTCTGGCAAGGAAAGGTCATATGTCACTGGGCCCATCTTTTTCCTGATCGTGTATGGTCCCTGCCACTTGGCAAGAAGACCGCTATCAGACGTTGGCAGCAGTAGGAGAACTTTCTGGCCCTCCTGGAAAATTCTCCTCTTGGAGGCCTTATCATAAGTGTGCTTCTGTCGCTGCTGTGCTTGAGCCAAATTACCATTAGCAAGCTCTTGAAACTGCTCCAGTTTGTCTCTCATTTTCAGGACATATGAGAGCTCACTGCACTGCTGTTGTGGTGTGGGGCCCTCCCAGGCCTCCTTCAGAACGTCCATTGGACCCCTCACTGGATGTCCGTACAGCAGCTGAAAAGGGGAGAATCCGGTTGATGTTTGTGGGACTTCTCTATATGCAAACAGCAAGAATGGAAGCCATTGGTCCCAATCTGACCCGGAGTCATTAACAAACTTCCTTAACATGGACTTGAGCGTCTTGTTAAAGCGCTCAACGAGGCCGTCTGTCTGTGGGTGATAGGGACTGGTCCTCACTCCTTGAATTCCCAGCATGCTGTACACCTCTTTAAGCAGATTTGATGTAAAGTTGGTACCCTGGTCAGTGATGATCTCCTTTGGAATTCCAACTCTGGAAAACAGCTGAATGAGACAGTTGACGATCTGGCGAGCCTTGATCTTCTTCAAGGGAAAGGCTTCAGGGTATCTTGTGGCATAATCACTGACTACCAGTATGTACTTGTGGCCTGCACTACTTCTTTCTAGCGGGCCTACGATGTCCATGGCAATACGGGAGAATGGCGTATCAATGATGGGCATGTTAATGAGAGGGGCCCTATCTCCTTTCCTGCCTGGAGCTGTTAGCTGACACTGTGGGCAAGATTGGCAATATTTAACTGTGTCAGCATACTGCTGGGGCCAGTAGAAACGGGGAACCATTCTGGAAAATGTTTTTGCCTGTCCTAAGTGTCCTGCCCATGGGATAGAGTGGCTCAGATTAAGGATTGTTGGCCTCAAACTCTGGGGAATAACTAGCTGATCACCAATCTGGCTACGGCGATACAGCTTGTCTCTCTTAACTACAAAGACTTCCTTATCTACCACTTGGGTCGACTCCGGCACACATTTTGAAAACAAGATTGTAAGTGTGGGGTCCTCTCTCTGTAGCTTAGCAATATCACCCGGGATGGAAAAAGTGTCAGACTCTACTGGATCATCCACATACTGGGCTACTTTGGTTCCCCTTACTCTATCCCGTCTCCTCTGTCTCCTGCTTTTCCTGCCCTTAAGCTGTCTGGTGTAACCACTAGGCACTTCCTCATTTGCAAAAGGTAACTCCTCCCATCCCGCTGTTAGACTAGCTTGTTCCTGCCTGCTTTTGGACCTTGTAACAGCTAGCAAACTTTCACTGGTGCAGCTGGCCCTAGTCTCACGAGATTGTTTAGCTATCAGATCGGCAAGAATAGGGATATCAGAGCCTAACACAACCTGATAGGGTAGATGTTCAAATACTCCTACTGAAAGAGGATAGAGTTGACCTTCGACCTGGATAGATACCTCAGCTATGGGGTATCCTACCTTGTCCCCATGAATACATAGGACATCCACTGTTCCCCCACAAAAAATGACATTCTTAGGGAGACTATCCTGTCTGACTAGGGTACGATTACTTCCCGAGTCTAGAAGAGCTATACAGGGTCTGTCTTCAATTAACACACCTATTGTAAGTTCTTCAAATTGACCTTCTCTCTCTACCTCACTGACAGATGACTGGGGAGCAAAACACATGTAGTTATTACTAACATGTACTTTAGGACACTCTTTCATAAAATGACCTTTCTGACCACATGAAAAACACATTAAGAGGGCCTTATTTCTAGGCTCAAGTTTAACTGAATTTGAGGGAAGGAACTGTCTTGTGTTCCTAACTCTATAGTCATTGCCTCCGTCCGGTTTACCAGATGGTATGGGTGGGCGGGGCTTGGCTGGGAGGTACTCTTGTGATGGACGGCGGGCAGCCAGGAAAGCTTCAGCCAATTCTGCTGCTTCTTTTGAGGTCTTTGGGTTCCGTTCTTTGATCCAGGTGCAGAGCTCAGGGTTAAGGACTTTGAGAAACTGCTCCATGATGATGGTGTCTCCAATTTGCTCTTTGGTCTTTGCTTTGGGGGCCATCCACTTCTCATACAAGTCCTTGAGACGTACCTGCAATTCTTTAGGGGTCTCTTCCCCCTCTGGTGCACTGGAACGGAACCTCACTCGATAGGTCTCTGTACTGATTTCGAACTTCTGCAAGACAGCACATTTTACTTTTCCATAGTCCATTGTGTCATCAATGTCCATGGCCACATATGCAGCGCGAGCTTTACCAGTTAGCAGTGGAGCTAGGTGAAGAGCCCATTCATCCTGAGGCCACTGACAGGCAAGAGCAATTCTTTCAAAAGTGATTAAATAGTGCTCAATGTCCTCACCTTCATTATAGGGCTGCATTTTGGGGCTTTTCCAGCCAGGTAACCTCACCAGACTGGGATGTTGTCCTCCGATAGCAGGCTGTGATGGCTCGGCAACTGTTTCAGGTGCTGGCCCTATGGAAGTGGCGGATGTGGCAGCCAAACCGTCCCTCGGCTGCATACGCTCCTGCCGGTCCTGCTGCACCTCCTGTTGGAGTTGGGCAAACTGATGTTGTATTCGCCTCCACCTCTCCTCCTCATGCTTACGCTCCTGATCCGTCCTGGCATCCCGGTCAGCCTGCTGTTGCATTAAGCATCGCAAAAGATTAGACAGTTCTGCTGTACTTTGTTCCTGAGGTTGACCACCTGCTGCCCCTTGCTGGTCACAGACATCTTGTGACAATTCTGGTAGACACTCCATTTTATTTTTCTTCTGGTTTCTTATTGACATCTTCACTGCCTCCTACTGGCCTGGGACCCACCAACTGCCACCAAATGTGGGGAAGTGTGACCAGAGTAGATGGATGGAAGGAGGCAGACTCAGAAGCAATGTTAAAAATGTTCAAGAGTTATTTATTTTTTCCCAAGAAATACTTAAACTAAAGCAACATGTGCCCATGGCTGCACATTGGTCTCTCCTCTCTCCGGCAGCAGACAGCAGCTGGTTATGTAGGCCCTTCTATCAGGCTGTACCACTCCAAAGGTGACTCCACTCGCCTCCCTGGAATCAACTGAGGCATCAACAGTTTGTCTCCAACCACAATCACCACCAAACACACAATAGCGTCGGCCATGGTTACCAATACCTTTTCAACCATGCCAAAAATAATCAAAATCAATAAGAAAACAAATCCCAAAATGTACCTCCCCCCATACATGGTTCAACCCAGTGACATCACTAATGATGTCACCAGGGTATAAATAGAGGAAGTGTTTGCACTTTTCCCTCCTTTTGACACTGGAACCTGGTGGGTATGGTAAGTAACATAATCAACCTCATGATAAATGAAAAAACTGAACAAATAAACGACTTTAAACTTAACAATACTTTTCTGTATTATTTTAAGTGCAATAATTGAGAACACAAACAAACCTGGGTTACTATGTGTCTGCATGGCACGAAAGAATGATAGACCCACAACCAAAACAAACAAGCACGGCTGAATTTGGATGGCTAAGATAGTAGACTGACATGGTGACAAATGGTGTGCTCTCACCCACTTTGTCACACCTCCATTAGGGTTTATCCATAAGAAATCTTGGACAGATTCCCCACCAACTCGAAAGGATCCTTCTGATTCAGAAGCACAGTGATTTTACTCTGAGCTTCTCACAAAACGAATGAGCATCGTCCTGTACCTAAAAGTTATTTTTCAAACACAGCTGCCTCACAGGAAGACGGCTCCCGGGTGGAATCCCGGCAGGGGCCTTTCTGTGAGGAGTTTTGCATGTGCTCTCTATGCACAAGATTCCTCACATCGCCCCTAACCATGAATATTAGAGGAACTGTTGATTTTTGCCAATGTGAGTGTACGTGTGTGATTGCCTGGCAACCTGTCCAGGGTGTAGCTTTGCCCTTTACCCAAATAGAGCTGGGATAGGCTGCACCACACTCCCGTGTCCCTGTCAAGGAAGAAGCAGCTACAGATAATGGACGAATTGATTTTTTCAGTCATTAACCACCACATGAAAGTAGGGTTGGGTAGTAGCCCAAGCAGAGAAAGCCTGGAGCGCTTTCTCCCTAGCCACTATTCCAGCTCTGCCAATACATTGGGGTGGTCCCAGGCCATCCAGGAGATATTATCTCTCTCGTTTTCTGAGTCTGCCCTACAGCTTCCTCCCAGTTGGACATCCTAAAACGTCCCTACCAATAAAGCGCTAAAAGGCATGAAAAAAATGTAAGCTCCTCTACTTGAGGTACAGCAAGTCAATCCAAACCCAGAGTGGGAAATCCACCCTTGTCTGACTGGGGATTGCGGCATCAGACGTGGAGGTGCAAGCTCTCTTCCTGGTTGCTTCACATTCAACCAGAGAGCCAGATAATGGTCTTGGTGGAGAACCAATGACAAATACAGTCCTGGAAATGAGTGAAGTCCCAGCAACAATGTTGACACACATGGTTGTCTGGACTCTCTATACTGGCCCTGAGATGGAGATGGTGCATATTCAGAGTTTACCACACCTCTCACCTATTTGGGATAGGCTTTAGCCTTTTGAAAACTAAGACAGGGTTACGTCCAAAATGCAGAGTTTACTTCTCTCAGATGTCAGTTTGGCTCTATAAAACTGACATAGGTCTTTAGCTTTAAGAATCAATTTGACAGACATAAAGGACCAAACTGTGGCCATGAATAACTCCAGGATTATATAAAGTAAGTCAGATGCACACAATGCAAAAAATGATTTGCTTTAGGTGATTATGCCTTTCTTTTATCACGAAGTATGAATATTTAATTAAAATACTCAAACGTTTTAAAGAAATGGTTAATACCAAGATTCTGATAGTCACATTTCTGAAGTAAGGATTGTATAAACTCAAGCCTTGCTTCACTTATTAATAATTTGCAATTACTGAGACAATGTAAGTGCTCACTGCACGGCCAAAAGTGTTTCAACTGAGAGAATTAAGTAGAGTTTCAACTACAGCTGTGACAATAAGACTCCTCTTGGTGAGCCTTTAAAACCCTCCCTTCATTTACAGGGACACATTTCTCTGTCCATTATGTTTCATCTATTTTTTTGAATTCCAGCAAAGAAAAACAAATCATTAGTTGTTCGACAACACTGTTCTCTGTGCCCTTGAGCAGGGATGTTTGCCATGTCAGACAGCAATTAGACACAGTGAAAGCTGGAGAACAAAACGACAGTGCTGTTTGTGAACTGTATCGCACTTGTGCAAGACGCTCGCACATTTACAAACATCAAACCTGCAGAGCTCCCAACACTGTACAACAAACGGACGGGTGGGATAATAGCTGCTGTATCCCATGGTAATGTTTCTGCTGACATTAGCTGTTAGGCATCAGGATGCAGACTCGATTAGCCGCAATTTCCTGTGCAGACAACACCTTGCGGGCACACCGCCACCCATGTTCGCGTACCACCTGCTTCACTTGAAGCGAGAGACCCCATTGAGCAACATCACTGTCCAATAGCTCATATGGTGGTTGGAAATCAAGCTGTGAAGATTTCTACTGCGAAGACATCCCACTGAGACACTACACTTAATCTCCATCCCATGAGTATGGGCTTAATGTACAAGAAGGATCACCATCCACAATAAACCTGTCACGCTGAAGCTAATGCACATTGTTGGCTCCGTTATCGTGTACCTTTCATGCTGCCACCTGCTAACTCAAACCCTTGAGGTTGAATCCTTTTAATGCAGACTCGGTCAATAAACCAGAATGTGACTTTGAGAATGAAGCTCAAGAATAAATCAACAACTGATCAATATGAAGACATGGGATATGAAAAGTGAAGAACGTGAAGATATTTATTTATCTCCCCGTAATGTGAAAAGCTAAAGAAAGAGCTGAATATGCTCTGGACAAAAACACTTCTGCACTTTCAGCACCTCGTCCTCAGCTGATAGATTACCGATATCACAGAGGAGCCCACAGCAGACCATCATTTTATTTTAATTCTTTAAAACCCACAGTCTCACTATAGAAATGGTGCTCTAAACGAAGCTTTACATACATGTTTTAAGAGGTTCTATAGAGGGTTTTTTTTCTCTTTTAAACAGGCAAAAAAAACGTTTTTTTTCTTCATGTCTTATTCCATCAACATGATTCATTGGATGTAGCCTTCATGAAACAACTGAAGACTTTAACCAAAGTACCTTTCAAAATATTTGACGAGCCACTTGACAACTACATTTGTCTGAAACACTTTTCTTAAAGCTTGATTTATGCCGCTGCTTGGCAACTATACGCTTGCAACTTACAGGTCCTACATGCCATTGTCATTTATACTTTCCTGTCATGTCACTCTGAAATTATAATGCCAAACACTTGATGGCTGTACGGGCTCTTTTCTTTTCTAGCGCTGTAGCTTGCTGTGTTGAGTGTCCTTTAGACGTAGGAACACGGCAAATGTGACATTTCTTATTTGAGATGGAACTGATAAATGTTGAACAGAAGTAGCTTCTTAATGCCATTGCAGCAAACAATCTATTTGCAGCTGGACACAAAAAAAAGGTAGTAGTAGTGAGCAGTATAACGTAGGAAATACAATGCTACCAATCATGTAGTTAGACCTGCATGTAGTTTACAGTTCTAGGGAGCTACATGTCAGGCTGTAGTGTAGACATTTGGTTCGATGAAGCATAAATTGCCCTTTAATCTCCAGAAATTCCCCTGCCATCTTTCCTTGACCTCATTGACGTCTTCCATTGAGATTAAGGAAAAGTGCTTAGGAATGGACATAAGAGGTAACCACCTATTGGCCAAGGACCGCTGGCATAGCAAGTCCTTTTCCCCCAGGGAAGGTAAAGGTAGAACATTCGCTCCACTTTGCTTTAATGAAACAGAGGACATTTTCCTTTTGCCTGGCTAGCCATCATCATCCGTTTCATCTTCACTACAAATAATTGGTCGGCTTCCTTGACCAATGGCAGTACCAACGGACACAGAAAGAACTTCCTCACCGTTGGACCGGCATCCAACCAATCAGAGAGACAAAGCATGTGAAGTAGCCAGAGCAACAACCAGACTCCACAAAAGACATCCAAACTGGCATTCAGTGGGGTAGAATACCGGTGAATGACTGTCAGGTTTGTAGGAAAACTTGTTGATCAGTGGTAATATTAAAAATTCAGTCATCATCTAAGTGGTTTTGAATAGTGGCTTATGGATACTACTGTATGAGTCATCGCATAAAGCCCAACCCTGTCCAATTGCAATTGGTTTGGTATGTTCTGTACCGGTGGAAATGGCTTTGAACAGGAGGCCTAGCCGACCCATTTCATGAAAGATTTATTGTATAGGTTTGGCTGGCCAGGCTAACCTTGTACAAGCTGGTAAGGTTAGCAGGCGTTCAACCACCATGGGCAAATGCTACAGCATATTTTTATGCATTCACTATGGAACAGTTTTTTGTGCTTTATAAGAACACGTATTTAAAAAATAAATACATTTGACCTTTATTGTTTACTAAAAAGGTTGCCTAAAAACCAAAGGCAAAGATTAACCGAGGTACCAGTACCATACTTGAAGCAGTGATGATGGTCCATAAATCAAGGGCACATAGCAGATTCCTCAGTGGCACATGACACATAGAAGTGTAATATCAAACCTAAACAAAGACCAAAACTTAACTCTTTCTAGAAATTCATTCCAACTATACTATTTCCAAGTAATTTCCTGAAAATGTCTCTTTTTCTCTCACATCAAAGATAAGTAAAATCTTGCAATCCCATTTTTACCCTCATCACCCAACAACTATTACAGATTGTGCCTCAACAGGTGTAATCTAATATAGTAAGCGCTTTTTTTTCCAACTGATGAAAATCAAAACTGTTTAAATCTAGAGAGCAAATGGATATCTTTACTTTCAGATTTTCAGAGTCCATGAATTAAAAAATAAATATTTTAGTTTTTTTCCCTTTATCCACAAAATATGTTCCAATTTGTAAGATTTTGTGAATTTGATAGGTACGTTTTGTTGGTGGATTTTGAAACTGACCAGAACTCTTGTGCTAAACATCCATGTTTACTCTTCATCATGCAGGGATAAACACTTTCTGTACAAAATAAGGCCAGGAGGGATGACAAGATGGTCTTTAGTGACAGAACCATTAGGAAAAGCCTGACTCCACACAGCTGTGTCCCACATCTTCACAAATGGCCTTGAGTGTTTTCAGAGCACGGCTTATTCAGCTACAAATAAGGCAATTATGGAGCAGATCAAAAAATTACCATCAAACTTAAACTGCAGGATAACAAAGTTGATCTCAGTTCCAACATTTAACAGTTCAGACAACATCAGCAGATGGTCCTTGGGAGTGATATAAAGGTTTTAGAGCTCAATGAAAGGTAATATTCCCCAAGTAATATCATAAAAACAACCCAACAACCTTTAAGAGGCGTGATGGCAACCCTTAATATCCAAGGGGGTCCCAAGAGACTCCTGTACTGTCTCCCCTCACACAAACATCCATATTACAGCCTGCAGCTCCTTGCAGAAAAGACAGTCAGAGTAATATATCCAGCACCCCACAGCTTTAGATGCAGTAAAAAATTAATGGGACCCTTCTTTGGCAAAAGGTTACCTGTGCCCTCAGTGGCTGGTGAACCTGAGACCGACTCGGCTGTTATTATGAAGAGCTCATCAGAAAAGAAAACGCAACAAAACTTTCCAACTCCCTAAACTAAGACTCGCATCCTCCATCACGGAAGGAGAGGGCAAAAAAAAAAAAAAAAAATGGGTGTGAACTATGAGAAAACCAGGGGCGTCAATTGGGCATGGCAAGGTATGGCAGCCGCCACACGTTGGCTTCAAGGGAAAATGTAAATGTTTGTTTTTTAAATACATTTATGGAATTACTCTGTCTATTTGTATTGATTATTCTATTACTTAATATAGAATAACTACAAATGCAAATCAGAACAACATGATCGATTTCACTAGTTATTATACACTTACTTAACAAGAATATTTGTCTTATTTCTAGTTAAAATGTCTAATTTTTAGTAAAAAAAAATCTCATTACATTTAAGACAAGACCCAAAAACTCAAAAAACAACAATTTTCACCTGTTTCAAGTAGATTTTCACTTAAAATATTTTTTTTTTTGCTTGTAATGAGAAGATAAATCTTGTCCCACTGGCAGATTTTTCTACTTATTTCAATTGAAAATTTACTTGAAACAGGTGAAAATGGTCAAATAAGTTATTTTTTTGGCGATGACTCTTGTTTTAAGTGTAATGAGAATAAAAATGAGACATTTTAAATAGAAATAAGACAAATATTCCTGGTAAGATTTTGAGTTTTTGCAGTGTGAGCAAGACTGCATTTGAAAAAGTTCCAATTTTCTTGACCACACAGATAAGCTACATAGCAGACCTCTGTGATGAGTATTTGCTGGAAGTTCTGTGACTCGTAACCTTGCCATACCTTAGCTTCGACTGAATTGACGCCACTGTTATTATGAAGAGCTCATAAAGAAAGAAAACGCAACAAAACTTTCCAACTCCCTAAACTAAGACTCGCATCCTCCATCACGGAAGGAGAGGGAAAAAAAAAAAAAAAAATGGGTGTGAACTATGAGAAAACAGCGGAAAACAGGGATGATGATGATCCTAAAGCATCTTAGGTGCGTCCGAGCGCACAGAGACACAGAGATAACGGAGACAGATTCATCACGCACAACACGCGGGGAACCAGCAGCTTACCATGACATTTCCCTGCATCTTTGCCGTCTCAATCAGACTCTTTTCCTTCATGTTTGCTCCCGTGGCTGGTGGCTCGGAGAAAGCTGCTTCAGAAAGCCTGGATGGATGTGCGGACTTTGAGCTGCTCCTGTCAGCTCCGTCCCGCCGGCAGACCCTCGGACAGGGAGCCGCTTCACCAGTGGGTGGGTTTAGAATCTAACAATTCATCATCATCATCATCAAAAAAAAAAAAAAAAAAAAAAAAAACCGGGGTGGAAACAACGTGCATCCTGCTCTGGGCTGCTGATGTGAAACATTTTACAATCCCACCCTACAGAAAAGCTCCTCTTCCGCCGGTACAAGACGGCAGAGAGGAAAGTATAAGCTCGGGTGGGAAATAGCGGAAGAGAAACACAATCTGAGCGTTTTTAGTCTTTCATGAGGAAGATTGGTGCTTTTACATACTCTTTCATCAGCCCCACAATTAGCAACACTTGAAACATGTTATGTTGCACGTGTTAAGAATTTAGTGTAATTTGTTACCCCCGGCATGACTAGAGTGGCTGAAGCCTGAATTATGGTTCTGCGTTAAATCGACGCAGAGCCTACGCCGTAGGGTACGGCGTACGGTGCGCGTCGACACGTACCCTCTGCGTTGGTGTAACGCGGAACCATAAATCAGCCTTAATTAGTACAAATTAACCTATCGATAAGCCCCGCCCCTCAGATGAAATGAGCCAATGGGCTTTGAGCATCAGCTGCACAGGGACAGACATCTGTAGCTCTGTCCTTCAGCTGCACATCAACACATTGGAAGAAGATGCTGAACTTTCACCTGTTTTATGGAGTTTATACCAAGAAGAAATGAAAATTAAACATCTTAGGTGATTTTAATATCAATACCAGGTATCCAGAAAAGATGTGCAATGGAGTCCACTTTAACTCCATTTCCTAAATCCAAACAAAACAAAGCTCAAAGTCTGTTTTGGATTAAATTAAGATGCCAAATTAACATCCAGAAGATCAAACAAGGATGCTCATATTTATGCTGCTTAACTGCTTTTGCCTCTGTTGTCGTTACCAAAAGTTCTTTAATCACAAAAGTTAAGTAGCAGCAAAGACTTCAACTCAGATAGGTGGACGAGCCCACACTAAAATTAAGTGGCGGTGAATTGCCTCTTGTCTTGTGTTGTGAGTTTATCTCAGTTTATGGAGCTACTGAGCACCAGATGCAAAATTATGACTTTAAATCAAGTGCTATGTAGGCAGCTTGTAATTTAACTGCAGATATTCTACTTGTGCAGCACTTGATGTGAAGTTTTGTAGCTCAGCAGATCTAATTTTATGCCTTGCAAAATTAAAGGAATTACAGTAAATTTGTTTAATCGTAGGCTGCCTTGCTTTGCACGAGCGGTAGTGATCCTGGATGATATCATTTGCGATCGCGATGGCAGTGAAACCAGGCATTTCTTGCAAAGGTTGTTTAATGGTTACCATTAGATGTTCGGGGAACACTGTATGCAACCAACAGCCACATCAGGAAAACTTTCCCTGACAACAGAAGGAGTGTTTCAGTTCAGCACAACATCCCTATATCAAAAGTATTCACAGAATGCTCTGGAAACCGGAAATAGTCCGCTGGGGACGTGCTAAAAAGTTTGCAGGCACAAGGCAGTAGCCAGCATGTTAGTTTAGAATATGTACTGCAAATGGAAATATGTAGATTATGTTGAATTTGTCTGGAAGAGATGATGGGAATATTACTACTTAATTACTTTACTCTTAAACTGTTGGCAAGGCTTTTAGCAGGACTGTGTTTCAACTAGGGCTGGGGATCGATTCAAATGTCAAGAATCGATTCGATTCCGATTCTTAAGATTCAGAATCGATTATCAAGATTTGATTCGATCCGATTCGATTCCGATATTGATTTGGGTTAGTGTTATTAAAACTGTTTTTTGAGCTGTTACATGAATTATTTGACTGTAGTTATGCAAAATATTACTACTAGTATTATATTGAGATTCAACAGCAAGTATTGGCAGCTAATGATGCTGTAAGGACCAATCAGCTCCCAGAATGCTGATAGAACTGCTTTCAGAAACATCATGTGGATCAGAATTACCAAACAGATCCAGGGAGGAAACAGAGACGGATGAAATCGGTTTTATTTTTTCCCACATTCCGTTTTTATTTGTTCCATTTTCGGTCTATTTTGGTTTTTAATTTTTGAGCATTTGGTTTTTAGCATTTTTTGCAAATGTAACCCCAAGACGGTATATAAAGTAATGAAATATAGACAATTTATGCAATTATAACCTAACACTTTAATGTTTTCATACCTTTAAACATATTTAAAGGCAAAAACATGGCACCAGTTATTCTCGTGTCCAACAAAACATTCCTTTTTTGGGGATAAACAAAAAAAATAACCAAAATTTGTAATGTAATGAAAAAAAAAACATAAATAAATAAAAAAAAAAAAAAAGATCTTTACATATGAATTGATTTTTAGGAATTAATATGAGAATCGATTTAGAATTGGGAAATCGATTTTTTCAACACAGGCCTAGTTTCAACTGGCTATATCTGGACTGCTAATCATACGACTCTCCTCCGAGGGATTTGTAATTGGATCAATAACGAAAATTAAGAATGGTCTGTTGGCGTTTTTAATCAGTCTGCGATCACTCCAGAAGGGATCATTTTCCTATTTCATTGATGATATTGTTGTTACCATAATAGTCATTGACTTTATTTATGAGGACAACACTAATATGATTATTGACTTTAATATAATTAATATAATGAAGACAATATTCCAATTAAGGCTTTTCCATAAATTGCTTTTAAAATATTCCCATCATAATTGAGAATTACGTGTTAAGGATGGTTCAATGAATGGGACATCCCTCACGTCACTACACCTCACATACATCATTCCCTCCATAACAGCAGAGATGAGTGAACTGGTGTAATGTTTCCTCACACCTTTGTGAGTGTGTTGCCTTCAGATGGTGTTAAAGCTTCAAGGGCAGCTCTTTATGTCCAATGTCATACATGCTAATAAACACAGGGGGTTCACTTTTCACAGGTCTGTTTGCTGTTAGCTGGAAACTCATCCCTACCGCCTCAAATATGGTAGTAAATGAGAATACCAAGTATAGAGGGGTGGGAATGAACCTACTGATTAGTTCTATGTTGAATGGCCCTGAATACACTACTCCAGTCAAATACAGTTAAAACCTTTAAAATACTTCCAAGATAGATGTCTGGCAAGCTATTTTATATCCTAAAATATGTGTAACAGCTGAATTATATTTCCCCACTACAGCTTTGTCTTTTTACAATTCTAGATATAAATGAGTGGTCACAGTCTGTTCTCCCACGCAGCCTCCAACAGTATTGTTGTGCAGCATATCGTCTGAATTTTTGCCTGGACAGTCATAAAAAAAGGCCTGTTAAATTCTGGCGGCAGAATTCCCTCTATAATAGTGAATTATGGAAATATGTTTTGTTTCACACATGTAATAGTGTTCCTCTGTTGCTGGGATTTGCAACCCTCATTCACATTTTGCTTTTCCGTGGAGTTCTGCTTCCCTCCTGGCTGACGTTTGTGTGGATCCATCATTACCTAAATCCCATTGCTAAAAACATAAAAACATTGAATGAATAAAACTAAGAAAAGAAAAATGGTTAGCAGAAGGTTTGAGGAATTGTTCGACGTCTGAGTCGCTTCATTGGAACCAAAACCAACTCCCAGTGTGTTGGAATATGTGTTTGACTGAATACACAGTGCATTTGTTCAACTTTTGAAATCATACTTGAATTTACAAGGAGTAACAATGTGCACAGAGTAACAGATGTGTATTTGTTACAGCGGTGCTTGAAAGTTTCCAGTCGTCACCAGATTTGAATATTAAAAACAACATAAATACGACTCTTAACTGTTTGAACTCCATCAATCCAAAGTCAGACTGTGTAGAAATGATAGAAATTCAAGCCCGCTACCCTCTCAAGGAGGGCGTCATCAAACAAAGAGGAGTGTCTGTGGTTGAATGAGATGTAAGAGAGCATGTTTCGTTCAATACTAAGTATGATAAGTTTGGACTGGTGTACTTGATAGTTCGTAATTCACAAGCTCCACTTAGGAAAAAGTACTTTGAGGGACTGGAAAAGGCAGGTTGGTCTTTCTTCAACTGGAATAGCAGCTTGCATGTACAAATTTATCCAACAGGCAACCACAAATTTAGAGTGAGAACGAGCATTGACGCATGAAAACATTTTAAAATTGTGTTCCCTGACAAAGTTGTAACTTACAATTTTGTTCTTTGTCATCTGCTGTTAATTCTGCTTACTGATTACTGAAATATCTTATATTCTGTGATACTTTTGCTTCTCAAGTCTCAGGTGGATCCATCCTGAATGAAAAGAGTGAACCAAGAGCACATTGACCATACTTGACCAGATGGGACCTTTAAATTGATATAGTACTTCGCCTGTGATTGATGATATTTCAAAAGTTTTCCAAAAAAAGCCCAAGGCAAGGTAAGGCAAGTTTCTTTCTATAGTACATTTATGCACTAGACAATTCAAAGTGCTTTCTATAGCACATCCAGTACTGGCCGGAGCATAAACTGAGCAATTCCCAGAAGGTTTTCAGTGAAACACGATGGCCGTAGTATGATGGTTGGGTGTGTTTAGCTGCATTTAGGGAAGGACAACTTGCCACCAATAACAATCTGAAAAATATCGGAAAATTTTAAAAGGAAAACATGACTTCATTTATAAACTGAACATCAACAGATAATGTTTCATGCAACAAAACAACAAATATAAGCAAACAAAACATTCTACAACAGAAAATTATGACAGCAAAGTATAATATTTGAGAAATGACCAATGGAATTAACTTTAATCCAACAGAAATGCTGTTAAAATAGTATCTTAAGAACCACATTGTCATTAAAGTTGTGACATAGAGCTTGAAATTATTTCATCACTTCTGTTAGAAATAAAGGTGTATTGTATATTAGAATAGAAGTGTTTGTGACCTAACATGTATACTCTACAACTACTTTATCAGCACTCACTGATTGCAAAAAGGCTGCAAAATCAGAAGAAGCCAAACAGCAACCGTTCAAACCTACAAACATTTTGTTTTGGCCAAAAAAGATGTAATTAAATTTAGTGAATACACGGCCTAATCAATAAAATGCAATAATATCCTATTGATTCTCTTTCTTGTACTCTGTAAACATCACAAAGGAGATAACAAAAGCTGTGATTACATAATTAAATAGGCATAATGAATGGATGTTATGCTTAAGAGCATCCAATATTTAATGGTTGCATCGGGTCATTTTTTACAAAAATACAACCCCCTTTTTTTTTATTTTGTACACTTGCTTCTTAGAAGATGGAGGCTGCTTTGGTTTCCCTCTCAGGCGTTCAAAAATCAATATCACTCTGAAATCCTCTGAATTTAAGTGTTTACTGTAGTGAATAAAATGCTGCACTGATGATGCAGCCGGAGAGCGGAGCGTTCTCAACTCTCAGCAGCAGTTCACGGAGCAGCTCCCACCAGCTGGGAGGTGCAAACAGTACGCCTCACGTAAATCTCATTTAAGAGTGCCTGGTATTAATTACGGTGGATATGGCTGTCAAAACAACCTAATGGGGGAATCAGGCTCCCTCGACACCAGCTGGACTGCTGACAGAGGGAGAACACGGCACTTGCACAGACAGGTACCTGGCTGTGCAGCCTTATTACCGAGTCTGCATTTTTCACTGATTTCCCTCATAACTACTCCACGGAGTCCTGTCAGAGGCATGCTTAAAAGGTAACCATCATACCACATAACTTCCAACTCCAAAGCACATACCTAACTCAGGAGCTTTATGTTTTTGCTGATAGAGCCACATTTAGTAAAGGCGTATATATCAAACGTGGCATGTAAACTCCCTCTGACCCTGCAAACAGGCCTCCACTACACACGCAATTACTGATGCACCTTGTCGCTTGCTCCCTACCTACACGTACGGGGATAACTTGGAATTTATCACGTACACATGTGGCAGCCGAGGAGGTCTCTAACTACAATGTTGTCTGTGTAGAAACAGACAGGAGCTGTCTGCTGTTAAGACTCTCGAGAGAAAATGGCTGGTCAGGGAAGGCTAAGTGCTAGTGGGCTGTGACGCCACACACACCACACACACCACACACACACACACACACACACACCGGACACACACACACACACACACACACAAAGACAATTGACTGTTAGAGAGCAGACAGCTGCCAAAGCTACCAAACTGCATGGGAGCTCTGGCGGTGGAGAGAAAATGTGTTTGTGATGTTGTCTGGTGGAGTGCTGATGGATGCTGCTCCACTCCAGTAGGGAGAGCCACAGGACAAGGTTAGCAGAGTCAGACATGCACAGGGCAAGATAATTTAACGTTCCACGTCATTATTGTCACAGTGTACGGTCTGCCCTCTAAACAAAAACTGAATGAAGCAGCTTTGTCTTCTCACAACTTGGCCTGTGTTGAAAAAATCGATTTCCCAATTCTAAATCGATTCTCATATTCATTTCTAAAAATCGATTCATATGTCTAAAGATTGATTTTTTTTATTTATTTATTTATTATTTTTTTTTATGTTTTTTTTTTTTCATCATTACATTACAACTTTTGGTTATTTTTTTGTTTATCCCCAAAAAGGGAATGTTTTGTTGGACACGAGAATAACTGGTGCCATGTTTTTGCCTTTAAATTTGTTTAAAGGTATGAAAACATTAAAGTGTTAGGTTATAATTGCATAAATTGTCTATTTCATTACTTTATATACTGTCTTGGGGTTACATTTGCAAAAAATGCTAAAAAAAAAAAAAATGCTCAAAAATTAAAAACCAAAATAGACCGAAAAAGGAACAAATAAAAACGGAATGTGGGAAAAAATAAAACCGATTTCATCCATCTCTGTTTCCTCCCTGGATCTGTTTGGTAATTCTGACCCACATGATGTTTCTGAAAGCAGTTCTATCAGCATTCTGGGAGCTGATTGGTCCTTACAGCATCATTAGCTGCAATACTTGCTGTTTAATCTTAATATAATACTAGTAGTAATATTTTGCATAACTACAGTTATATAATTCATGCAACAGCTCAAAAAACAGTTTTAATAACACTAACCCAAATCAATATTGGAATCGAATCGAATCAAATCTTGATAATCGATTCTGAATCTTAAGAATCGGAATCGAATCGATTCTTGACATTTGAATCGACCCCCAGCCCTACTCACAACATTTTAAAATTCCCACTTTATTTATTTTATATGGACAGAAAGGGTCCAGGGAAAATGGGAGAGTGGATTTGGTGAATGGCAGCGTGACGGTTGTGAGGCGGAGCTGCTGGAAGACTGCTGAGCAAGGACCCAGCTAATCAACCATGATAGCCTTAGAAAAGTAATATATCGTAAGCTTGTGCAGAACCCATAACATGAGAGCACGCCAACATCGTGTCTGTTGTCTTTGGGCCTCAGAAACAGCATCGACCCTTTCACACCCCACTAAAAGGGAGATGTTGCGGGCAAATGCCTCTGGGATGGTCATGCCGGTGCCAGCACACCTTGGATGTTTGATCAGACTGGCATGTCGCAAATTTCATGGCCAAGTCAACATTTTAACCTCCGCCATGTCGCCAAAGGCACCGAAAAATGGAATTTAACTCCAAATTAGTCCAATTGATATAAAGCGAATGAGATAAAAACAATATTAAATGCCGAGCTTAGGAAACAAATAGACCAAGCATGAGTCCAGAGCAAGCACTAGGCGAATGTTGAAAGGAAAAACTGCCCTTTAACAAGAAGAAACCTCTGGCAGAACCAGACTCGGGAAGAGCGGCCATCTGTTGGAGGTTGGGAGGACAGGAAAGAGGATTTATAAATACAATATAAAGTGAAAGAGTCCTACATTTAGAATAAATACAATATATTCATCAGACAATACCAAAGGACATCAGAAAAGGGAACTTTTGAGAAGAGACTTCATAAGGTGTAGGCTCCAATGGAAAAAAAAAAAACAGATCTCCCTTTGTGACAAAGGGCCAATCCCAATACACCCCCTACTTTCTACCACTAGCCCTCCCTCACTACCACTACCCCTAAAAATGAAGCCACAAATTTTAGGGCCCTTGAAATCTTCCCAGGGCCCAGTCCCAATACTCCCACTACCCCTACTTTTCAGCACCACCCTGCACATACATCACACCATATCAGGAAGCCGAGAGCTAGAAGCTGTTTTAATTTCTGCTGTAGCGCTGTTAATATGCCACTTTATTAAGTTTTAATATTTTTTCGGGCTCAGTTTATCCAAATAACGCCCGTTAAGAAATTTGACCCAACGTTTTTGGGATGAGAACAGCCTGCCGGTTCCGGAGCTGATTTATGGTTCCGCATTAAATCGATGCAGAGCCTACGGCGTAGGGTACGGCGCGCGTCGCGTACGGTGTAACCTACGCCGTAGGCTCTGCGTTGGTGTAACTCGGAACCATAAATCAGCCTTTATTCTGGCGAGGTCTTCGCGAACAACGGGCAAACGAGTGATTATGTACATCCACTGAGTGAATATTATGAAAGTAAAATATATATTTCTCGCTAGAAATGTAATCAAAATGCATTTTTATGCAGAAACTAACTCAAAATATTGATTTTATTCACTAAAAAATAAGAAATGTCTGCCATGTTGTTTTTTTAATTCAGTCTGCAAATCATGACGTAAAGCATTCTGGGAAATTTTTCTAGCTCTCAGTCAGCTAGTGTGCATCTGAAATCCCTCGCTCTGTAGGGCTAGATTCATACACCCTAGCCCTCGATATGTGCACTCCCCCTAGATGAAAAGAGGAATTGGGACACCACTACCCTCACGGGAACGCTCAAAATTTAGGGGTAGTGCTGAAAAGTAGGGGTAGTGGGAGTATTGGGACTGTGATCTGGGGATAGTTAGTACTGCGGATCCAAGTTCTCATAGGTGGCGAGGGCCCATACCAGGTCAAGAAGTGCAAGATGTAAGTTGGGGCTTAGCAGGTGATCAGTAGGATTTTAAAATCGATACGAAATGTAAAAGGAAGCCAGTGAAGGGAAGCAAGTACGGGAGAGATGTGCTCGTACTCTTGCTGCAGCATTTTGATTTAATCGGAGGCGACGGAGGGAGCGCTGACTGATACCGAGTACGATGAATTACAGTAGTCAGGACGAGAGTAGACGAAAGCATGCAGAGCTTTTTATTAAGTCAGCTGTTGAAAGAAATGACCTGATTTTAACTACTGTGTTAAGTTGGAAAAAAGAAGACTGAGCTGCATGTTTGACCTGAGCATCGAAACCAAGGTTCGAGTCAGATGTCAAGGATCGTCTCTTCCATTTGTAATGCAGATAAACCCAAGACGAAGTCTGTTTTGAAGCCAAGTATCAAGTTAACATTCACATCCATTCTCAGACCAGACGTACCCTGCAGAGGATTGCACTGGAATAAGATCATCGGTGTTATTTGCCTCGCTTGTCAGTGGTTGGTTGTTATAGGTGATTAGTGTGTTTGAGTGCTGCAAACGCTGACCTGGAGGCCATATCAAATGATCCACTTTAGAGACCTGTGATTGGGCTTTAACCCATCCATATTTTTGTTCGATTAACTTATTGGCCCTCTGGCAGGAGTTAATAAGTGATAATGCCTAGCCACATTAAGCTCTGCAGTCCTCTCCTTCATTTAACTATCCATATTAAATACCCAAATGTATGCTGTACAGTTTTTTTCAGTTGTGCTCAAAACTTTTTTTTCCCAATTATATGAATTTGGGATATCTGCAACAGAACTGTGTGGTTGTGCTTTACACCGCCGGAGCACTCCAAGCCTCACCTCACTTATATTTTCCTATTTCCTTCTGGACAAAAGTGATTAAAACTTGCCCAAATCCACGATTGATTGGCCCCGATTCCCAACGGGGTGAGTCCAAAGTATGAGCTTCATTCTGGTGACAACAGTCATCCAGCACACGGTGAACTCAAGCAAGACCGTCGCCAGAAAAATCAATGCTTTCATTACCAACCCAATTACTTGATACCATGATATCCGCTGCACCGCTGCCACTGCTGCATTTTGCGGTTTAAGTGACAACCTGAGACGTACGCGTACGTGTTTCGGTGAGGAGTAAAATTACTGTCAGCAATATCACCCTTGAACTAAATTGAATCCAGGCAACTGAAGCCGCTAAATCCTTCGCCGATTGTGTAACTGATTTGTATCAGTTTAAGAGAACTGTCCGAGGATGCGCTGGGTCGGTTGAAGCTCAGATGTGGCTCGTTTCCAGCTACGGGATAAGAGCTAGAGGAGTTGCAAGAATTGGCTGTGTTTGAAAATCATTACGGAGCAGCAGGACGACTATTGTAGTGCACACAATGATGGACTGACTCGCGTGTCGAGCATCTTCCTGGGTGCTCTTCATTCCAGATGGGGAGCTCCATAATCTAGATAAGAGCGTTGCTATGACTTCCTTGGCCGTGGACTGTCACTGTGACAAAATACTAATGAAATCAAGGACAAAGATGATGGTCCACAGACGTGTACGGTGCATATTAATATTCCAGCTTTTATCTAGGTCTTCTGGGGTAATAAACGCCTCATACAGACGGAGAAAAATAATGAGCCATGGTAGTGACTGGCATGTTTTCTTTTGTTGGTTTGTAGAAAAGCAAATTTGCAGTTCTGATGAGAGATTAAATGGAGGCAGAATCTTGCAAGTCATGAGCTTTAAAATATTTACAAATCTTATTTCACATCTAGGAATGGGCGATATTTTACCGTTCACGATAAACCGTCAAAAAATCCCTCACGGTAAGAATTTGTCATCTCACAGTAAAAACGATAAATTCCCGTTGATGACGTTTTTGTGTAAAGATGATTTATGGTTCTGTGTTAAATCCACGCACAACGTACGTGAAGGAAGGAAGGAAGGAAGGAAGGAAGGAAGGAAGGAAGGAAGGAAGGAAGGAAGGAAGGAAGGAAGGAAGGAAGGAAGGAAGGAAGGAAGGAAAGGGAGGAAGGAAAGGGGAGAAAGAAGGGAAAAAAGAAGGAAGGAAGGAAGGAAGGAAGGAAGGAAGGAAGGAAGGAAAGGGGAGAAGGAAGGGAAAAAAGAAGGAAGGAAGGAAGGAAGGAAGGAAGGAAGGAAGGAAGGAAGGAAGGAAGGAAGGAAGGAAGGAAGGAAGGAAGGAAGGAAGGAAGGAAGGAAGGAAGGAAGGGAAAAAAGAAGGAAGGAAAGGGAGGAAGGAAAGGGGAGAAAGAAGGGAAAAAAGAAGGAAGGAAGGAAGGAAGGAAGGAAGGAAGGAAGGAAGGAAGGAAGGAAGGAAGGAAGGAAGGGAAAAAAGAAGGAAGGAAAGGGAGGAAGGAAAGGGGAGAAAGAAGGGAAAAAAGAAGGAAGGAAGGAAGGAAGGAAGGAAGGAAGGAAAGGGGAGAAGGAAGGAAGGAAGGAAGGAAGGAAGGAAGGAAGGAAGGAAGGAAGGAAGGAAGGGAAAAAAGAAGGAAGGAAGGGAAAAAAGAAGGAAGGAAAGGGAGGAAGGAAAGGGGAGAAAGAAGGGAAAAAAGAAGGAAGGAAGGAAGGAAGGAAGGAAAGGGGAGAAGGAAGGAAGGAAGGAAGGAAGGAAAGGGGAGAAGGAAGGGAAAAAAGAAGGAAGGAAGGAAGGAAGGAAGGAAGGAAGGAAGGAAGGAAGGAAGGAAGGAAGGAAGGAAGGAAGGAAGGAAGGAAGGAAGGAAGGAAGGAAGGGAAAAAAGAAGGAAGGAAGGGAAAAAAGAAGGAAGGAAAGGGAGGAAGGAAAGGGGAGAAAGAAGGGAAAAAAGAAGGAAGGAAGGAAGGAAAGGGGAGAAGGAAGGAAGGAAGGAAGGAAGGAAGGAAGGAAGGAAGGAAGGAAGGAAGGAAGGAAGGAAGGAAGGAAGGAAGGAAGGAAGGAAATGATCCTGAAAGAAAGAAAGAAAGAAAGAAAGAAAGAAAGAAAGAAAGAAAGAAAGAAAGAAAGAAAGAAAGAAAGAAAGAAAGAAAGAAAGAAAGAAAGAAAGAAAGAAAGAAACATTCCCGCTGATGACGTTTTTTTTGTAACAAACATGGCGGATCTGAGAGCGAGATAGATTTATAGTTAAAAAGATGGAGTTGAATTGGTATTTTTTTTAATCATCATTTTTATCTTTATCGGGATAAATGCCAGAAATTATCGTGATACATTTTTTAGTCCATACCGCCCATCCCTATTCACATCGTAATAAAATATGACACTGGGAAAATTATAAACTACACAATTACCACACACGCAGATCCAGTTGTCAGGACAAGATGAAAAAGTTACTGCAATTATTTTCTGACTTAAAAGGGACTCCTGCTTCTGTCTCTGACGTGACAGAGCCAGTCAGCACATCTGAATATTAATGGAACGGTTGCCTTGAACAGCCGGCGTTTGTCAGGAACTTGGATCAGATTCATCACTTTAACCTGCTCCGCTCCACTCAGGGACGGATGATGAGCTTCCACAGCACAAGCAGCTGGCTGCCGCTTCATGATATCCACACTAAAACAGTTCAAGAGGATGAGTGTGCAAGTGTCAAGTGAAAGCAAGAGGAATGGAAACACCGAACTACAGCGGACGCAAATGAGCACGTCTTCATTTTTACTTTTGAGAGTTGTTGATTTTTTTCTCTTTTTTTTGTGGTCATACAAAATGATGTTTTGAAAATGCCAGGCTGGATTGGACTTGACCTTAATAATGAGGCGTTTAACACTGAACCTTTGACTCACAGGCTTGAATAAACAGGACTAGAGAGGAGACCTGATCGCTAAATTGTGGTTCGTACTGAAGTGAATCATTTTGTCATGAAAAGATGAGAAGCACAAAGGCTAAAGTGAAAAAAGTAATTTTTTAATGGTTTTCAAATACGCTATTTTGGGCAATGTGAGTTGGGAGTAGCGATCCGGAGTAAATCATGACAGTAAAGGGTATGGCCTATAACTCGCCACAAAATGTTCAGCAGTGCAGACCTCATGATGGGGCAAATCTTAGAGGGAGGGGAAAGGTAGCCATCCATGTATCGCTTCAAACGTGCGGCATCGTTCAATAATCGTCTACTTTAACAAGGGCTGGGCGATATGGACCAAAAGTCATATCTCAATATTTTCTAGCTGAATGGCGATACTCGATATATATCGATATTTTTTCTGTGCCATAATTGGGGTTTCCCCCAAAGCATTATAGCATAGCATCTCTGTTAGCTTCATTTTTTTTCTGAGGCAAACCCTTAAAAAAAACAGTCAGTTTTAATACAAAGCCTCGTGCCAAATGTCACACAGGTACCTTTATTAACAGATGTCTGCACAATATCAAAATGTATAAAACAAATGAAATACAAATAAACTGCCTGCATATATAGAATAAAAATGCTTCTTGAATAAAATAAAACAAATATCCCTTTCCTGCATAACAATTAAATTAAAATACACTGTGCAATTAATACAATGTAGACAGTAGCAGGCAGACTTTTCCACTGAGGTTGACAGTTGTGCAAATAAAAAAACATTTGTGCAAATCTCAAATAAAACATTCAAGTCAATTTGTCACAAAATAAGCTATATCAAAATCATTAAAAAAAAATGTATTTTTTTTTAATCGATATAAACGATATTGTCTCGTACCATATCGCGTTTGAAAATATATCGATATATATTAAAATCTCGATATATGGCCCAGCCCTAACCTTTACCACGATGAATAATTCCTCTGTGTCAGTGGAATCAACTTAAATTGGCCTTTTTGCTAAATATCTTTAGAGTTAACAAATACCTGTTAAACATATATAAACACACGCATCCAGATGCCACTAGAAGCCACATTTTAAAGGACAATTCACACCCTGGTCATTGCCACTTCCAGCTTTTCCATCATGCAAGACAGAGGACAATGAGAACGAGGACACGCTGCCTGAAAAACAGCTTCTCCCCAAAGGCAGTCGTGGCCTAATACACTTTTCTAATCTCATTATGCAATTTTTTTTTTTTTTTTTTACTATTTATTGTTCTTAATTTGTATGTTTTTAATTTTATGTATATCTTGTTGAGTCAACAAGCAGCTTCAAGTTCGTTGTACCTCTGGGGCAAAGTGGCAATGTCAATAAAGAGCCTCTTATCTGATATAGATAGGTGTGTTTGTAAGTACTTGTAGTACAAGCATCTGCAGATGAAATGGAACCGCGAGTTAAAAAGGGCTGAATTACCCCTTGCCTGAAATAAGCGTTTAGCTCTAAAAGGAAACTAAAACCGTAGCAACGAGTATGGTGAAAAAAAAATGCATTTTCTAAGTAAAATGATCATTTTCTTTAGAGAAATATGTGTCTGAGCAGAAACTTTGTTCAAAACGCTGACAAAAGGAAAAAAAAAAAAGGAAAATAACCAAATAATAAAAGCTATTATCACTTGCTATAGCTTGGTCATGATTGGTCTTTTGGTTCTTTTGCTTTTCTTTCCCAACATTTTCCTTCCTTGCTCTCTGCTTTCTCTCTTTTCTCTTTTCTGTATTCTGCTGCTTCCTTTGTTAAACAATCTGCAACTCAGAATATAACAGAAAACATTATTTATGTTTTGTAAGGATGCAAATCAGGATCCATGCAGCTGTTTTAAACCTCAGCTCCCGTGTCACATCTATATTAGAGCATCCAATTGTCACAACAGAAGTAATTACTCACTGCTAGGTTATTGAAGTATTGATCTCTCCAAACACAAAAGACAAGGCCGGTCCGGACTTAAGGGTCCATTGTTACATGTTACACAAATCCCCACAGGACTGTTTTCAGTGTTGATGAGTGTTATTCTGCCTTTGTCAAATATTCATCAGAAATCAAAGGTTAAAAAAAAGAAAGATACAGAAAAAGAGAGTAATGAAAAGTGAAGGGACGGCTGCTTGCAGACAGAAAGAGATTAGTGCCGCTTGGAGAAGCCGTCTTCTGACATGTTTACAAAACATCTTTCAACCAATTATATTTTAAAAAGGTAATGTAAGTAAAGCTGGTCATTTTTAAAGTTGTGGGACATATTCTCAACATCCTCTTCGTACTCAAAAGAAAAAATGCAGGCACTCTGGTGGCTTGAAAAAAGTTAAAAAACCTTTATTTGGACTGGGTTTCATTCTAAAAAACACATATACACCCTGAGGAAGGCGTAAGCCGACACGTGTTGGTGTTTTTTATAATGTAACCCAGTCCAAATAAAGGTTTTTTTTAACTTTTTTCAAGCCACCAGAGTGCTTGCATTTTTTCTTTTGAGTTCACTGTTGCACCCATTGCAAGAGCACCAGTGGTTGTGGGGACACCAGCAGCGCTCCTGTTATTCTGTTTTTGATCCTCTTCGTACTGTTTATAATTATAGGTAATAGTAAAGTTACTTTCTGAAAAACTTTCCTTTTACAAAGACCGGGACACATTTCCACCTTAGATGTTTAAGTAAATGACATGTTGGCATCAGAGCAGTGGCCTCTCTCTCTCCAGCCGCGCAGGAGCAGGTGCTTCTCACTTAAATTAACCGCCAGCATTAGCTGCATTAATTAGCAGAAGATTTGTTACCGGAAAGGACGGGAGATTAAATGAAAATACCACCTCAAAATACGACCTTACAGCGAAACGGTGAAAATGTGAAAGATGTTAAAGGAGCATGAGGCAGGATTGAGGCAGGATTTATGAAAAGAATTTGTATACGTTTTAAGTTTTACTAGTAATAATGTCAGATGAAGCGTTCCAACCCAAAAAGAATGAGCCCTCTAGTGTATCTCTCCGTTGCCTTGAACAGGCTGTGTGCTGCAAAATGTGCTGCAATTCAGGACCGGAATTTCCCGCGCTGTCCTGTGGATGTGACGTCACATGACGCTGCATGCCCGTTCTCCCCGTTCTCCCGTGCCGGCTTCACTGTTGGCTGCAGTACCCCCGACGGCCGTCGTGGCGAAGGGTGGCGCTAGAGAGTCTCATTTCTTAAAAGGAGCCTCATGCTCCTTTAACTTTTAAAAAAAGAGCAGCAGTAAGATGGAAACCACCACACAGGCTTAGCATCTCCCATTGGTATCTGACTTTTCTTGATATTATCTATCTGGAAATATCTACAACCCGAATCCATAATGCAAAACAACAAAATATTTTATTTTGGTATGGCAGCAGATGAAATTAAGGCCAAACTTGAAAGATGTATTTAAAATTGATATAGACTACCTTGTTGCAGCTATCCTTGTCCAGTTTTTGATATTATTATGTTTTGCCTGTGTTTTATTTTGTCCTTTGTTCTATTATCTTTGTATTATCTTTTTTTCTGTTTTTAATAATAATGATAATGAAGGAATGGCATAAATTGTGCCAAAATTACGCGATTAATTAATAATAATAATAATAATTAATCAAAATGTTCAAAATGGCCGACTTCCTGTTCGGTTTCGGCCATGGCGCCAAGAGACTTTTCTTTAAGTTGCGACATGATACAGGTGTGTACCGATTTTGGTTCATTTACGTCAAACCGTATTGTGGGGCTTGAGGCACAAAGTTTTTTCTGTCTGAACCAATCAGATGAAGGGTGGGCGCGCTTTTTGGCGTCTAGCGTCACCACAGTAAGGCTTTTGAAAGAGAAAAGTAATGTGTGTTGTCACAGGATGGAGACGCACATTTTGACAAAGCTGATAATAAGAAAATCATGAAAAATAAATGAAAACATTTGATAAAAAAAAAAACTTTTAAAAAAGAGTGAAAAAGGAAAAAAATGGCACCAACATCCCATGCATGTTCCTCGCTGTGATTGGACAATGGATACGAGCGAACATTGAGTTACAAAGTCAATCAACAGTGTGGAGAAATGAATCATATTTATGATTCCCCATCACACATCTGTTTCATGTGAGTGAAAACACACTTCATCAATCACACACGGAGCAAAGACGGTTTTGCAGCTGGACCGTCAGAGGCGGTCCTTCATCAACATTTACATAGTTGTGGCCTCCACTGTCAACAGAGTGTAGAAACGATGAGACCTGGTTACTGGGTAATGCTAACAACCATTAAAGCTGACGGATGGGCCTGCAGAGCTGGCTGTGAGCGGCACGCGTCTTTTGGCTGCTCATTTATGCGTCAGGACGATACAAGCCAGCAGATGTGGCAGCGCTTCATTTTCCCCCTTTTGCTGATGGATTTCACGCCGGATGCTGACAGATATGGCGTGAATGAGTGGCTTGGATTATTCAAAATGAAGTATTTTGTTTTTGTGCCATGGTGGAGCAAGTTTTAAGACACTCATACACCAAGTTTATTATGCTGCTTCAACGTGACTCCATATAGTACTTTTATGAGCTGCTAAATGAGTCTGCAGCAGGTGAGACTGGAGGTGATTTGCATAAAGATAAAGGAAGATACTTCACTTATGTGTTTTTTTTATCGTTTTGCTTCAAGCAGCCGGGCAGCATTCGTGAGAAATGGTGAAAATAAGACGTCATTACCAAAGCTGGCAACAAAAGTCATGTCTGGGGTTTTCGGATTAGCTGCTTTCACCCGAGGCTCTGCAGGTCCGGCAGCAGATTGCTGTGAATACTGAAGGCTTTATTTTCCGAGGGAGAGTGTGGGAGCTGGTGTTTGTGTTGCACGGGACCGAACCACCGTGGGCCACACACACGTGTGACTGAGCGGTTGAAGTACATGCGTGCAACGCCAAACCACTGTAAGGCACACGCCCGAGGCCGAGCGGAGCGTGACAGCCAGTTATTAATGTACGCGAGGCCGACTGAGCGCTGCGCAGTCGAAGGTCTTCTGCATGCTGTCATCGCTTCAACAGCTCAAATTAACTCAAGCATCACCGCAGGTGACGTGCACGACCTTCAGTCTGTGACAAAACTAAAAGTTGCCGTGGTGAAAACAGGAAAATAAAAAAACTGGACATTGAAATTGATAAGCAGATGTCCACCTAACCAGATACCTGATTATTTGGGTTCTGCCCAGCATTTCCACGATACAGTTGCAGCAACACTTGGTGGTGGAGGATTCTGATGTGCCCTCGTGAAGGCACGTCCAGTAACCAATCAGATCTCTCCCTGCGAGGAACACAAGCAGCAGGGCGCTTTGACACAATCCCGCCTCCTTATACAGCGTGTTTTACTTTTTACTTACGCCTTACACCCCTGCTGGGGTATAGGCCGTCGACAAGGGACCTCCAGAGTACACTGGCGTTCTTTTCTATCTGCGACCAGGTGCATCCCAGTCTCTTGGTGTCTGCCTGGAGATCCCGCCGCCAGGTGTTCTTAGGCCGGCCTCGACTTCTCTTCCCCTGAGGGTTCCAGGTCAGAGCCTGTCTGGTGGTGTTAGACTCTGGTTTGCGTAGCGTGTGCCCGATCCATCTCCATCTTCTTCGTCCAATTTCGTCTGCTGCTGGGAGTTGTTGTGTCTTCATCCAGAGGTCGTTGTTACTGATCTTGTCCGGCCAGTAGATTTTCAGGATTCTTCTGAGGCATTTGTTTGTGAAGGTTTGCAGTTTGTTTATTGTAAGCTTAGTAGTTCTCCATGTCTCTGCCCCATAGAGCAAGATGGATTTAACATTGGAGTTAAATATTCAGATTTTTGTTGCTTCCCGTATCTCTCTAGAGCACCAGATGTTGTTGAGGAGTAGAAATGATGTTCTTGCCTTACCTATCCTAGCTTTCACATCAGCATCTGTACCACCCTGACTGCTGATGATACTCCACAGGTAGGTAAAGGACTCTACATCCTCTAACATGGTGTCACCTAGCGAGATTGGTTGTGTGCTGGTTGTGTTTATCCTCATGTTTTTAGTTTTTCCCTCATGGATGTTAAGTCCTGCTTGTGCGGATATCTCTGAGAGTATACAGCGTGTAGCACCCTATAATGTAATCATTTCCTGAAAATGTAATAACGCCTGAAAATGTAATAACATTTGCACTTAACTCAATCGAAAATGTAATAAAATCCAATATGAAATACCTTCACCAATAATTTAATAAAATATCCTGACTGATATTGTAATAACATTTTTACCAATAATGTAATACCTTATTACATTATTGGGAATTAATTACATTTTCAGGTGGGTCTTTTTTTTTTTTCAAAACTGCTAATGTAATACTTGACAATTTAATATGTTCATTTTCAGTCCAGAGTTCTACATTTTGTGTTTTAAGTATCTAAGAATGTTATATACGCTGGATTTGAAACACCAGAATAACTATTGGGTTAAATTGCAGACTTTGAGTACCATGTAACAAATTCCCAAAATGTAATAAGGTATTACATTATCGGTAAAAATGTTATTACAATATCTGTCAGGATATTTTATTACATTATTAGTGAAGTTATTACATTATTGGTTTTTATTACATTTTCGATTGAGTTAAGTGCAAATTTTATTACAGTTATTACTAAAGTTATTACATTATAGGGTGCTACACAGCTGCGCTGGCAGGAACTAGCTGTGTAGCAACAATATGATTGGCTGACACTGCAAGGTGAGCAATGTGACACGTCAAACCCACATTTCAGTTCAGCGCTGCTTGATGTCAGTTGACAACGATGCTGTTGACGCTGCAACTCGGACCATCAGACGCACTTCCCCTCACCGTCAGTACTCGAGTTGTAAAAAAAAAAATCAGGGGGGATGGTGGATTTTATCATATGGGGACAGATAATTTGTGATGATTACAAATAATATAATA
Organism: Cololabis saira; assembly: GCF_033807715.1. Lineage (NCBI taxonomy): Eukaryota > Metazoa > Chordata > Actinopteri > Beloniformes > Belonidae > Cololabis > Cololabis saira. The sequence goes on from NC_084608.1 coordinate 29,034,053, forward strand.
TATTACAAATAATAGCAGTGACCAAAACACCTGCAGAAATACTGCAGGAATGACATAGCAGCAGTTAAATGCAGCCTTCTGTAAGCTTTAAATATCCACTGGGCTAACATCAAATACATCAAAACACAACAATAAAAACAGTTTTCTGAACTTATCAATATGACTCTGTCCTTCACAGGATAAGTAAAATGGATCACTGCAAAAACTCAAAATCTTAACAAGAATATTTGTCTTATTTCTAGTTAAAATGTCTCATTTTAGTAAAAAAAACCTCATTACACTTAAAACAAGACTCATCACTGGAAAAAACAACAATTTTCACCTGTTTCAAGTAGATTTTCACTTGAAATAAGTAGAAAAATCTGCCAGTGGAACAAGATTTTATTGCTTGTAATGAGAAGATAAATCTTGTCCCACTGGCAGATTTTTCTACTTATTTCAATTAAAAATGTACTTGAAACAGGTGAAAATTGTCAAATAAGTTATTTTTCTGGTGTTATTTTTCTGGTGATGACTCTAAATGTTGAAATAGCAGGAAAACCACATTCATTGATGAAATGACATAAGGGATGGAGAGGGGGGATGGCAGTTTTACAGGAGGGATGATTTTGACCGTTTTTATCAGGGGTGCCATCCCCCCTCATCCCCCCTCATCCCCCTCAACTAAAGTACTGCTCACCGTTACATAAATCTATATGAATTCATTAAAAATCTAAATAATTGAGTGATTTTCAGTGATCAGGAGAGTGACGACATGGTGGAAGGGTCTGTATATGAGAGAGTCTGCAGATATCTGGTAGAAAAATGAAGGTCAGGTTTTCAACGTGGGAGCGGGTGCTGCATGCTGGAGATGGAGCTGCCACTCAGAAAAACGGGAACAAGGAGATCTCTGGATGTGATGAAAGAAGATGTGTAATCGGCTGCTGTGCCTACGTAAGATGCAGAAGACAGAGGAAGATGGTGACGTTGCAATCCCTTCAAAGTGAAATGCCAAAAGATGAAAAAGACTCCCGATGAGGCTGACAAGAGGAAGCGGTCGATTCTAATCTTGTTAAGGATGCTCCAAACTACCCTACGCTAAAAGAGATAAAAGAATCTATTAAGCATCCCTTTTTAAGCAGGCAACAAAAAGATAACCCCCTATCGTGGCTGTCACTTGCTTGTTGATCATATCCTGGAGGAACTTTCCCTTAATTAAAAGACTGTTAACATCACCCGGGGTTAAATTGTTAATATTTGATGAGACGACAATAACGTGTTCAGTTTGCTTTGTGTCTTTCTAAACTATTTAGGGGGGATTTTAAAAGATGCTCGCTGAGTCTGCCTTTATGTAAATCACATTTCCACAGACGTACAGTCATGCTGAAGTAGTTTCCTCACTAAATCACTGAATAATGAAACTTTCTCTTTCTCATTTTAGCTGCTTTGAAGTGAACTATATTCATGGATTTGACAAGAAAAGGCTGTCTTTCATTACCAGTCAGGCTTGTGGGTACCAGATATCGCATGTGAACACCCATTTAGGAAGATTAAATACAGAAAAAAAGAGCGTCTGTGTCTGAGAACAGGTTAGACATATTGCATTGCCCAAGGTGGTTTCTGGGGTAACGGCGCAACCATCAATCAGGTTGATGTAATCTCCCTAGAAATCATTGTCAGCATGCAAATAAGTGCCACCGTTTCTAAGGGCCTGCGTGTAGATGCCAGAAAAACTCCGACACGTGTGGTAAATAGCACTTTAACACTGGATGTATGGGTAGTGTGTACGCTTTAATCAAAATAGAGTCTGATTTAGCTGAAAATAATGACAGCAAAATGCAGCAACTAAAACACACTAAGATACAAATGGAACCACAGTTGCATCACAACGGGCAGTGGGGATAAGAAAGGAGTACAAGCAAAACACCTTTTGTGCAAGAATGTAAAGGGCTTTATGGAATACTGGACAAAGCAGAAAGAAGGTGCAGAAACGGCTTGAACCTTCGTTCACCTCAGAGTTCAGCAGGGGGAAGCTACCCGGGCTGCAAAACACAAGTCAAACCCAACAGAGAGACGGACTGCACATCTTCATCGATTCGTCTTCTTTTGCGAGTCTATCCTCAAGGTTATTTTCTGCAGTATGATGGTTTTTAGGTTGGTTTTTTTTCCGTCTTTGTATTGTTTTTTTTCAAATAGTGGTGCCATTAACGTGATGAAGTTGGTCAGTAGAAGGTGTAGAGTTTCCAAAGCTCTTAATCAAATCCACTAATTGTCCAAAACAACTTCCAAAAAGGGAAGATGAAAACAGCCTGTTCCTCTCCTTCCCTTCAGCGGCCCCCACAGCGGACCATCCGTTTCCATCTTTCTGCGTCTTCTGCCTCTTTCTCTGACTCAAACAACTTCATACCCTCTTTCCCCTCATCCAGAAATCCTCTCTATCCTCTTCCCCTTCTCCTCCTGCCTGGCAGCTCTAGTTCCAGCATCAGTTTATCAATATTTTCACTATTCCTCCTCTTTATTTTGTTTGTTTCCAAACCACCTCAAGTGAAAAGCTGAAACTTTTTAAACAGTACATTAAACAATCACTACCATTGGCAACATACATTTTTTAATAAAGAATTTGCCTTCGGTCCATTGAAAAACTGTAACCTGTGCAGTGATTTTTGCACTCTATGCCGGAAAGTTGGAGAAAACTAAAATCAAAACTGCTAACAAGCTTATATGCAACTGATTAAAGCCTAAAGACAATTGAACTGATCGATAAATGATATGGAGCAGGAAACCACTGTGGCTCAGTGCTGCTACTGGCATTAAAAACAAACACAGTTACAGAAGGCTGCTGATTTTGAATTGTTCATGGTGCTGACTTTGTTTTACCAAGGTTAAAACAATATACAGCATAGGTTCATTATAGGTACAATAATTAATCCAGGATGTAATCCCTGACCCAGATTTCAATCTAAAGTAAACCAGTTGTTGTCTGCTCTACGCACTTCCAAGGGACACCTAAAACTGCAATATGTGTCCAGTTATATTTCAATTGAATCCAAAGCATTGTTATTCAATAAACCCAATTCATTCCAATATTAATTCGCTTGTTTCATAAAATGCCCATTTTAACTCCGATGGCAAATTAGGTGTCACGGGCCAGTTGATATTCCATTTTTTTTCCCATTCAATAACTGTAAAACATAGATAAAAAATACTAAGCTGGTGTAGTAAGGTCAATAATCACGCCAAAGCTAAAAGACAGCAGATGCTTATTATTTAGGCTCACACACATGTGCCACTGTAAATAACTGGGGATGAAGTTATTTTGCCGTGTTTTATTAACCCTTGTGCATCCCTCAACCGTACTCCCCTCTGGGCATCCTCGAGCCCAAAAAATGTACAAAAATGGCCCGAGGGAAGTAAAAGTGTTCATACACTTTCACTTGAAGAGTTTTCGGGCTTATTTGGCCAACGCTTGGTGTTTATTTGATGGACAGCTGGCTGTGTGTGTTTAGAGTGGGATGTTTGTGATAGAGGCCACACACAAAACAGGCCATGTCGCAGTTGTAGCTCATGGTGAACATTAGGAATGGGCGATATTGTACCGTTCACGATATACCGTCAAAAAAATTCCCCACGGTAAGAATTTGTCATCTCGCGGTAAAAATGATAAATTCCTGTTGATGACGTTTTTGTGTTACAAACATGGCGGAAGGCGGATCTGAGAGCGAGGAGCTCGTTGTTAAACGAGGCTCCAGCTCCGTTATCTGGAACTGGTTTGGATTTAAAAAGAGTGACGAGGAGCAAACATCATCATATTACATGCAGAGTCTGCAAAAACAGAAGGAGATGGTTTAGAGTTGTCCCGATCCGATCACGTGATCGGAAATCGGGGCCGATCACGTGATTGCAGACTCGATCCGGACTCGGACGTTATGAGCCGATCAGGAATCGGATATATATATATCAGGGTTTCCGTTGTCCGGTAATTGCCGGACTTTGTCCGGTAAAATATGCCGAAATCCGGTATTTTATAATCTCTCCGGTCAAAATGTCCGGTGAAAATACTCACTGGCGCCGACATCCACGTGTGCGTTGATTTATGGTTCCGCGTCGCACCGACGCAGAGTCTACAGCATAGGGTTCGCGGCGACGCGCACCCTACGCCAGACCCTACGTTGAAGGCTCTGCGTTGCGCATGCGCGGAGAGCACTGCATGCGCGCAGAGCACGCCTGTTTGTTTTGAAGCTGAAGCAGCCCTATGCTATCATGTCTGTTGTGTGGAATTACTTCAGAGTGAACAAGGAGAACAATGCTGTCGCAAACTGTAAGATTTGTCAAATGGGGATTTCGAGGGGTGGCAAGGACAAAGCTGCTTTTAACACCACAAACCTAGTTCTAATGTTGCACTAGTAGTTGTTCTACTTCTAATGTGAAGAAAAAATGTTTATACTGACTTAAGAATGTTCAAGCTGCCTACCTCCTATGTGCTCAGTTTACAGTACACAGGTTAAAATATAATAAAAGGGTCATCCTGCAATATTTTCTTTTCTCTTCTTCATTTTTTATTGTTTTATAAAAGTATCGGATCGGGACTCGGTATCGGCAAGTCCTCAAAATCAAAGGACTCGGACTCGGACTCGGGGGCAAAAAAACCTGATCGGGACATCCCTAAGATGGTTGTTACATTTTGATATAACGTTTGACTATTAGGAAAAAAAATTGCAATAGTATCTAATTTGTGGCATGTTCCAACCACAGGTTAATTTGCACATTTTATTTATATTAGAAGAGGTCATCACTGATTGGATTTTATTTTCAGTGAAATTTTATTTATTTGTCCTGTTTCTTTATTTATCAAGTTGTATTTTTTTCTATTTTGTGATTTTATAAGCTAAGAAAACTTGTTTTGGGGGCTCCAAAGATTGAATGTGATGATAGATTTATAGTTAAAAAGGTGGAGTTAAATTGTTGTTATCGTTATCGGGATAAATGCCAGAAATTATCATGATAAATTTTTTATTCCATACCGCCCATCCCTAGTGAACATAACGCATCCCATTTTTGTCAGTTTATGTTCATTTGACATAACTGGAGAAAAAAGATGGTTGATTAAATTGAATCTCTCTACCATGGCTGCAGTTAAAGGTTGGGGTGTTGATAATTGAAACAAAACAATGATCCTCAAGAGACAAGCCTCTCTCGCCTCTCTCACCTCATCTCTAACTGGTCTGGAGTATTTTTTGGTTATAATCTGGGAAACTGGAGGCTGCAGCTGTTTCTATCTTACGGAGCCGAGGCTTCGTACGAAAGGTCTTTGTTTTGACAGGTACTCATAAGGTGCTCCATGGGAAGGTAGGAAACTGGAGAGGAGATATTCTCTGAATGTGACAGGACGTGTTCTTGGTTAGAAATCCCTTACCCCACCTTTAAGCTTCCATCCATCTGCTTCCTCGTGATGAACACCGGGAAGCATAGCCCATATATTATTAAAGCACACGAGCCATCTGGAAAGAAGGCATAAAGACCTCTGAATTGTTTTAGGTCTGTGACAGACATTATAGCTCACAAAAGAAAAGTGTATAAGACATCTGAAAATTCATGCATCCGTTTGTTCTAATCCAGAAGACCAGGTCATAAAAACATGAGCAGTATTTATGACATGGTAATACATTCAGTATCGTCCTCTACAGTATGGCCACGCACTGCATAGTCCTCCGCTAAAAATAGAACTGCCCAAAAAATAAAAAAAAGTCCTAAAATATACTGAACGGCTAATGCTAAAAGGATGCTGGCCATAAAAATAAAGTCAAAGATAATGTCTTACATAATAAAAATGTAAAAGAGCAGCCTATCAACTTAAACTCAAGATTTCTGGTGCCACAGCGGACTCATTATGACATAAATTAACTTTAACTTAGAGGAGTTGCTGGTCCTGAAAGCTAAATCTCAGTGCAGCAGCTTTGAGAGCGTCACTTGTGTGCAGTGCAGGCCTGCAAACACATGACAAACCAGGCTAACTAACAGCACACCGCTGAGCAGGCTGCTTTTTTTTTTTGTCTTCTTCACTACATTGCACCTGCATATCTGTCCTACTTTCAGTTGTTGTGTACAGCTTGTTGCTGATTTTAGATAGTAGTGTCTCTGGAGGCAGAAAACTCATTAAATGAGACTAATACAAGCAGGCAGCGAGGTGAGGTGAGGCAGTCGGAGAATATCAGAATGTATTACGCTTATGTTACACTTTAATGACGGCTCAGATTTTGAATTGAACTGAAATGAAGCTTGATGGTTTCACTGATCTCCTCATCTCTCAGATTCCCAGCCATTTTGCCACAAGAGCACTCATCGTTACAGGTTGACAGTACTCCACATTGGCCCTGTGCTCCTTATCCATCTGTATTAATGGGCCGGTGTGTCCACAGATGTTTTGGCTTCAAGGAATTGATTTGTGTTTGCATGCCTCCTGAGGAAGATTTACAAAGCATTGATTTGGACTCTCGCAGACTAGGGCACAATAAAACCGTTGTTTACGTTCAAGCGGCGTGTGTTCATTGTCAAAGCGAACAGCATCTTGTTTTAGGGCAATGTAGAGCTCCACGGGAGTTAACATGACAAATCATTCATTTTTAACTGCCAGGGATGCGAGGACAAAGCGGGCTCGCGCGATCAGTTATACAGCAGCATTTTGCGATAAGTCAATAAAACTGCCTCCACCAGTTATATGAAAATGGCCCGTAGCAGGGCCAGGCAATACATTTCAATAAAGCCTGCAGATTGGGAGCGTGGTGGGACAAGGACGGAGCTCGGAAAACAATATGTAAAGTCACGGCCAAGCCAGCTGCACAATCAGGCCAAATGAGTGTCGGTTTAAATGATTCTGTGCAGCACAGTTAAAGCTTGATATTAGATTTTGAAAGCGGCAATGAAAAAAACCTGCAAAATTAAACAAAATCAGTTTTATAACATAAAACAGATTGTCTCATACGGTTATAAAACAATGATCGGAATTATTTTTCATGACGGGAATTTACAAAACAATTTAAAGCCTCAAAAACTAAAATAAAAATGAAACATGAGGACCAAAACTGGTTAAACTGTTTAAAAATGTCACCAAAAAATAAGAACAAAATAAAGTGAAGTAAGTAACTGAGAGATTTGACCTGCATGTTTTTCTTTGTTTGCTGACTCAGAGACGCTGTGCTAGCATCCAATGCTAACAGGGTTGTAAAAAACTAACTTCTGTCAGCTGTTTGACCGTGTAGTGAATTTTCATCAGTTACAGGTGCTATTATAAGAAATCCTGAAAGAATTAAACCGCATCACGTCGCCTTATTACCAAAACCAATCATCCATGGAGAGCTGCACCTCTTTGCTTTTAACACTAGGTGGCGTGGTTCACATTTCATACAGACTGACCCTAATTGGAATAAAAGTGCAGCTTTCTCCATCCTCGGTACCACTTCAGATACCCACCTCTGACATCTTGTCCGGCATCCATCATTGACAACCAACAGCACCCTCTGCATGAGACCGTGGGTGCGCTGAGCAGCTCCTTCAGTCAGAGAGTAAACCCCCCCCCCCCCGCTGCAGGAAGGAGCGTTTTCACAGGCCATCCATCCCGGCAGCAGTTCGACATAAGTCAATCGGTCACTTTACCTCCACTATCATCACTATGTGAAGACATTTATGTGTATGTATGTATGTATGTATGTATGTATGTATGTATGTATGTATGTATGTATGTATGTATGTATGTATGTATGTATGTATGTATGTATGTATGTATGTATGTATATATATATATATATATATATATATATATATATATATATATATATGAATATAGGTATATATGTGTGTGTGTAAATGTGTCAATGTATGTCCTATTCATAGTAAGACAGATATTATTTATTGGCAGATCTCCACAACCCTCCATCCATAATTCATACTGTGTATACTTGTACATAGAATACGAGCCATTGTTGTATATGGTATTGTTTTTTATCTTATCGTATCTTTCTTTGTACCTGAGCTGTAGTAATTTCCCCTCGTGGGATCAATAACGTCTTATCTATATCTATCTATCTATAGCAGGCATTCTACTCTGTTTTGTTTAGATTTAGAAAAATGGAAGAAAATATTATTTTCCTGGAGGAATACCTGGAACTGATGCCCCAGTACATCTACATGTATTTAACATGTTTTGGCATTAATACTATCCAACAGAGGATATTTCAGGATCTTCCCTAGTTTGGAGCTCAAAGCCACAGATGTCTGAGCCCTGCTTCCCCTGCAACTGATACTCAGCTGCCATTGGCTCATCTATCAGGAGTCGGTATTAGTGAGTATTACTGATAGGTCAGCTGTTTGAGGATGGGCCAAAAAAAAGGCAAAATGTGCAACTGCTCCATCTTATATGACTATTTTAATCTTATCGTGCCACAGACATCAGGAATAAGGCTAGAGAGAGAAGGTGTGAATTTGAGATACATTACATTTGTGTGATGGTTGACAGGCAACTTTCACAAAGTTGCATGGTAACTACGGTAAACAGGTAGCCTTTCCTAATATCAGAGATGAACTGTCGGAGCAGAGCTCTCTCACAAACCAGTGCTATTCCCCCTTCAGCCAACGTTTCTGACGTGTAGGATGCACTCAAAATTGATGCGTAGTTTAAAAAAAGAACAACATAACATTTGTTATAACTACAAATGCTTCCTACCGAATCATCATACAAGTGGGACATTCATTACATCCTCCCTATAAAGAACATTCTGCAGGGATGAAGTTTGTACATCAGCCAGTTATGCACGTACTCGGCTCATGAGTTACATCTTCTTCTTTAGTGTTACCGCCTTTTACTTATCATGACATAAACAGTTGATCTCTCTTACAAATATACAGACGTAAGTATACATCTTTAAAAAAAAAAATTATAATAATATTGGCTATATATGATGTATTTTGCATACCAAAACTGACAGGTTTTTATTTCCAGTTTGGTTTTGTGGTGCGTGCCTTGAGTGCCTTGAGTGTAACATTAGTGATGCACCGATTGTTTGGCCGAAAATGGCAAAAAAACACTTTCGGTGTTCGGTGGAATAAGTGGGAAAAAAAACGAACAATTAATAACGGCGTTGTAATATAAGGAAATAGACTGGCCGCTCCCGTAACAGTTGCGCACCACAAACATAAAAACATAAATCATTGGCCAACCAAAAAGTAACCACATGAGAATTTTACCTAACATTCACCAGGAGGTGGAACCAAAACAACATAATGCTGGGAAATTAAAACATTTTCAGTTTTTTATGTTCAATAAATATTTTCTACCTGGTAATTTTGTAAAAGATTTTTTTCTTTGAAAGGCATGCCTAAATCAAATGTATTTGATTTATGCAATGGTGAAAAAATTGGCAAAATAAATGAAAAACTGCAAAGAACCATGTTCGGTATTGTTCGGTATTCGGGCAAGTGTTTATTATTATTTTCGGTTTTGGTTTTGGCCACAAATTTTCATTTCGATGCATCACTAAGTAACATCCCTGTGTAAGTGCAGAGCCACAGAAACTACCAGAGCCACTATAGAAAAAGCACATCCTAGGAAAATATAAACTGATTGGTTTTCTAAATTAAGAGAAAAAAAGAAGAAAAAAAAGTGATGCATAGCATCACCTATGGAAAGCGTTGCGAGCCACTAGTCTTATAGCAAAATCGGCAGCCATTCTTGCAGAAGACCTGTGTCAAAGCTGCACATACAAACTGTCTTGCGTACCTAGTAGGAATAAATGTGACCAGTTGTTCATTGGTAGGATAAAAATGTCAGTGAGGGACAGCCCAAAGCGCCAGACACCGGCCACCAAGTGCAGCCCCAACGCTCGCGTGAGCCCGCTGTTGTTGACTGGAATTTGATTCACAGTGGCTGCTACAGTGTAGCAGGACCGCAGTGTTCTGTGTCCTGGGATTAGATATTTCCAGGAACACACTCACAGATAAGTGATATAAAGAAGAGATAGTATCATTGCATCAGTGGTTGCATGTAATGGGTCAGTGTTGCTGCAGAAGACACACTTTTTTGAGTAAAAATAAAGACCACAGTCCTCTGAAAATTGTCAGCTGGCTCCATCTACATCTTCATAATATTCTTGTATAAGTCAGTGCTTCACAGCTCCTAAGGTCAAACGCCTTATATCAATATCAATAAATTAGAAAACTAAATGAAATGCAACTGATTCATCTTCAGATCTCATTGCTGATCATCTGGTTTCGTCTGTCTTTGTGTAACAACAATCAGATGTCCTAAAGTTAGTTCTGAAATAAATGTTTGGCATGAGGAAGCCTTTGTTTCAGAGACAGAACTCTTGATCAGTAAGCTATCTGGAAGCAGCATATGTATTTCTAAAGCGAAACATCTGACAGTAGCTTCACAGAGCTTCACCTCACTCTTTGTGGTGTGAAAAAGCTCAGCCTGCGATGTTTAATGAGCCACAGACACAGTTCTGGATCCAACTGTGATGACGGGCAGAAGTCCAGCATTTCAAATGCCAGACCTGAAGGTTAGAGGAGAGAATCCGCCCACACACTGCGTTTACTTTGTTCCGCACCAGTCATTATGGACGGTAAAGTTAATAATACTCATTTCAGATGATTACCATTGAGGGCTTGATTATCTCTCTGGAGATTTTAGCAAATGTTCCACTGTCATTGAAATAATATTCGTGAGCGTTATGACTTTATGACTTCTGTTGTATCTGGGGTGTCGTTTCAGGGATAACTGTACAAAAGAAATATGATTATAGTATTGACACAGATGTCCAAAAGTGTTCAGCGCCAAAAAAATAACATTATGGCCATAACATTAATTCAATTAGCCCAACAAGCTTTAATTTTTGAGTTTGTTGTAGACGATTCAAATGGCCACATTTCCTCAAGTTCAATCAACATGTTTTGCAAATCAATCAGCCTAAAAAATATAATTAATTCTTTTGTTTAGTCATTTTCATTGACCATGCAACCAAGCGCTAACTGCAGACTGAGCAGTAGGACTGAAAGAGGAGCGTCTGCTGTACTTTATTAGGGGCTTCAATGTGGAAAAACTGCAGGGTGCTGTGTGGCGTTGACGCAGTGTTGATTAGGTACAGTACGCTTTGTTAATGTAATCTTTGAAAGTGAGGGTGCATTTACACCTGGCCCGTTCGGTCCACTTTAAACGGACCGGATAGACTTTGTTCAGAGGATTCGGTTCGTTTGTGAAGGTGTGAATGTATGGAGCCAAATCAAGGCCAAAAGTTTTGCTAATTTGAAAATAAAATTTGAACCTGAAAATTCAAGTTTTGATCATGAACTTATTTTTTTTACAGTTCAATTTTTTTTCAGTATCAGATCATTTTTTCAGTTTCACATCTTTTTTTCAGTTTCGGATCTTTTTTTTTCAGTTTCACATCTTTTTTTTTCAGTTTCACATCTTTTTTTTATACACCATATTCACGTGATTGGCAGTGAAAAAACTGATATTAGTGACACATTTCTGTTTAAAAAGCTGTTTTAGACCGTACTTGGCACCAATCGCAGTATAAAAGCAATAAACTATGCCAGACTGTACAGTTCAACAGCCACACTTTAAAGTTGACATTTCCCACTTCCACATACTACCGTGAACGTTTTTGAACAGAAATGTGTCACTAATATCAGTTTTTTCCACTGCCAATCACGTGAATATAGTTTATATACAGTGTTGAATCATACTTCTAATGATAACTTCTGCAACCTACGTTTCCTGAAGGCAACATGACTGAGGAACGTCCCCCGCCTTCTCTGTTCTGCTGTCACTCATGATTCCACGCCCCTCACAGTTGATGCCACGCCCCCCACGCCAGATCCGGGCCAAAAGTCTGAACCTGAAAAAAAAATCTGAAACTGAAAAAAAAGATCTGAAAATGAAAAAAAAAGATGTGAAACTGAAAAAAAGATGTGAAACGGAAAAAAAAGATGTGAACCTGAAAAAAAAGATCTGAAACTGAAAAAAAGATCTGAAACTGAAAAAAAGATCTGATACTGAAAAAAAAAATTGAAACTGTAAAAAAATAAGTTCATGGTCAAAACTTGAATTTTAAGGTTAAAATTTTATTTTCAAATTAGCAAAACATTTGGCCCTGATTTGGCTCCATATGAATGCACAAATGAATTCTAATGTGGATCAATGAAGCAAACTCTGGCAAGGAGGAGAATATGTTATTGAGACGGTTTATGCGTCTGAAAAAGGGCGGTGTCCCAACCGAATCTTTCTCGTTTTCTGCTTCTTTTATTCAATGGCTGTTAGCAAAAAGCAATAGTGCTGCACAACCTTCACCAAGTGCTATTAGATGGTAGTTTGCTCTGTCAGTGGATCCTACCAGGTCTGACACTATAATGGAGACAAAACGGCTGAAAGGACAGAGAACACATTCTCACTGCCAGCTCCTTTAGATTTACTGCTCCACCATCACATTGTATTGTTATAACAGTTTAAGTGGAATCCTTTGAAAACACGTTGAAAGGTAGAGTACCAAGACATTTTCATGTGACAAGAAAAACAGAGAGCTGAAGAGCTGACAGAAATATCCATCAGAGTTCTGGCATGCCGCTTTTGTTGCTGCTAAACAGACTTGTTGAGATGTTAAAGCCATGACAAGAGAGACACGTTTAAAGACCACATCACAGTGCAGAAATGTAAGTTAACTCACTATAGTTCAATCCATACAACCAGTTCCCTCTTTGTCTGCACCTTAATTCCACCCTGCTGAGCCAGAACTCTGTCCCCCATGGGAGGAAGGGAGGATCGTTCTCTTTGGAGCCAGAGAGAAACGATCACAGGTCACCTCAGAGCTTCAATCTATACACCTAAAGACCACCAACCAGGGGAGAAATCTAGGTGTAGTAGAGCTGGGTAGAGGAGCCAAAAATTGTACTCAAGTAAAAGTACTGTTACTTCAGAATAATATGACTCAAGTAGAAGTAAAAAGTAGTCATCCAAATAATTACTTGAGTAAAATTAAAAAAGTACTTGGTGAAAAAACTACTCAAGTACTGAGTAACTGTTGAGTAACGTCTGATTTATTTTTTTTAACATAACCATTCAAACAGACAAAAGTACAAAATAATCATCTTCAGGCAAATTAAATCAATAAAATAAAATAAATTAAAATTAATAAAAAATTTAAAATAGCTTAAATTAAAATAATCTTAAAGTAAATTCAAGTACTTTAATAAATAATAAAATAACAGAATAAAAATAAATAAATAAATTAAGCAAAAGTAGCACAAAATTTCAAGCCTTTGTACTTTTCTTTTTTAACCAGGCAGAACTAGAACAAACATGAACTCATAGAAACTCTGTGTGTGTTTGAGTCTGTGTAAATGTGACAAAACATGCAAAAACAAACATTTTTCCCAAAGAATCACTCAGTGATGTCATGAGATTGACGCGTACGTGGATAAAAGGAATAAAAGAAAAGTAACAGCTCAACGTAGCCTAATGTAGCGGAGTAAGAGGAACAGTTTCTTCTTCACAAATCTACTCAAGTAAAAGTAAAAAGTATAGTGATTCAAAACTACTCCTAAAAGTACAACATTTCCCAAAACTTACTCAAGTAAATGTAACGGAGTAAATGTACCTCGTTACTGCCCACCTCTGAGGTGTAGTGATGGACTCATTAAGGCAATAACAAAGACAGCCTACTATCACCTTAAGAATATATCAAGGTTCAAAGATCTGATGTTTCTAGTCCAGCATTCAACTTTAGTATCTTGATTATTGTAACAGCATCTTTACAGGTTTACCTAAAAAGTTATTTAGACAACTGCAGCCCATTCAGAACTTTGCTGCTCCAGTCCTCACTAAGACCAGAACAGTGGACCACACCAGACCAGCGCTGAGGTCTTGCCTGTCCGTCAGAGGACAGACTTTAATGTTCTGATGCTGGTCCATAAAGCTCTGAATGGTCCAGGACCAGAATACATCAGGGACCTCCTGACCCAGTAAAAAAATAAATAGAAATTTTATAATTTATAATTTGCATTTCTGTAATGCAAAAATGTCATACATTCTGGATTCATTAAAAATCAACTGAAATATTGCAAGCTTTTTATTATTTTAATATTGCTGACCATGGCTTACAGCTTAAGAAAACTCAAATATCCTATCTCAAAAAATTTGAATATTCTGGGAATCTTAATCAAACTGTAAACCATAATCAGCAATATTAAAATAATAAAAGGCTTGCAATATTTCATTCGATTTGTAATGAATCCAGAATGTATGACATTTTTGTTTTTTTAAATTGCATTACAGAAAATAAAAGGACTTTATTACAATATTCTAATTTTCTGAGGCAGTCCTGTAAACCTCCAGACCCCTCAGGTCATCTGGACCTGTTTTTTTAGTCAGAACCAGACATGTGGATCATAGAAGCTGCATTCAACTTCTATGCTCCACATTTCTGGAACAAACTCCCAGAAAGCATCAGATCAGCTGAAACTCTGTTTATTTAAATGCAGGTTGAAGACTCACTTAAGCTTGAGCTTCATATTTTCCCTACTGTTTTAATCTATTGTTCTTATTGATTTATTTCTTTATTTAAATGTTAAATACTTTCTATTTTCTGCTATTTGATTATGTATAAATGTCAAATAAACTGGCATTTCCCCTAACATCATCCAGGGGTGGAGCCAGGTTGTCGTCTCCCTCCAGCACCAGAGTAGCATCTCAAACTCCAGCAGCGACAGGGAAACCTAGGCCAGCTCTGCTGAGCATGTCCCAACCTGAACCTGGACTCACGTTTTATTCAGCACCAAGTGATTAAAGCATTCAGGGACCAGAGATGTTGGGGAACACCATGATGCTTTATGAAAACTCACTCCGAAGAGAGGATATTGCAACTTCAAGGGGTCAGTGTGAATGCACAACTGGAGAGGGGAGGAGGAATAAACTGGGGCTCTCCACTGCATCATTATACTGCAATCACCATGTAAAAGTGGCTTCTACTCTTTTCG
This sequence comes from Cololabis saira, assembly GCF_033807715.1. NCBI lineage: Eukaryota > Metazoa > Chordata > Actinopteri > Beloniformes > Belonidae > Cololabis > Cololabis saira. The sequence goes on from NC_084608.1 coordinate 29,049,056, forward strand.
TTCAATTTTTATTTTTTTTGGCATTTATGCGATGAAGAATTTCTTTTTTTTTTTTCAAATTACATTTTTTATTAACGTACAGTGCAAACAGTGACAAAAGACGACATCAGTTACAATGATATGTATTTAGTTGTGTGTGTGCGCGCGCGTGTGCGTGTGTGTGTGCGTGTAAATAAGATGATGAAAGTAGATACATAAATTAAGAATATTAATTTGAGGAATAAATAAGTAAACAAATAAATAATTATCATATAGAGTGGTGTAGCACGATATAATATAAATACAGTGTAATAATATAATAATATCCTAATATAAAATTTTTTATATTTTTTACATTTTTTATAATATTATAACATATAACAAAATGATATCACCATACTATTATATATAACAATAGAATAATATTATAGTTTAACATCCCATGAGATTTCATAACTTAATATAATAATACACTATGAAACAATATATCATGATAATGCCAGGAAAAATTATTAGAGTTAGAATTGGTAATTTATATATTGCAATGAGAGGTGAGGTCAGACCGGGGCAATTTCTGATTTAATGAACAGAGTTTTTTATTACTTCCTGTTAGTTTTAGGGGTGAATTCAATTCGGGCTCTCCGTCTGAGTCAAAAGAGAAAAAACAAATCTCTCATGTACAAATCTCAGTTTATAAATACATTTTCCACCTTTCGCTGCACATTACTGCTGAGACTTCCTCCAGCTGGAAGAACAGCGGCACAACAAACCCATCAAGAGTCATGGCTACGTGTATACGTCCCCCTGGATATCCGACCAAGGCCTTTCAGCACGTTAGTTTGCCCTGAACGCCGCTGTGTGGGATCAGGATATATAAAGATAAATGTATGACTGCAGCAGACAGATCCCTTCTTTTTTACCGGTGCAAAAACACCCATTTAGAGTCAAACATACGAGTACCAAAAGATCTCTGCTCTTCATTTTTATATTTTGCTTCATGAAAATCAATATAGAGACTGAATAAATTGGAGGCTTATTTGCGGTAACTGAAACCCTGCTGTTTGTATATTATGGGATGAGAAGTCCCACTGTGTCTCCACTTTAACAGACTGATGCAAGATCTCCACGTTGTGAAGCAAACCCTTTTACTTTTATTTGAAACTGTCCAAGCTATTTTTCTTTAAAGAAATTAACCAAGTCCTTCATAATCCAACTCATTTTATATAATTCCCACCATTAAGAAACTATTAGTTTAATGGTTTGAGCATTCCGGTTGCCTCATTACACATGAATCACATTGCACTTGGTCTAAAAATCGAGCGGTTTGTCATCCAGCAGAGGGTAAACTTAATCCCAACTTCCAGCCTTGAGCTCCTGCATCTCAGCACATTCTGACATTTTACTCAAACTCCATTTTGTTGAGATTCATTGCATCGGATGGCCATAAAAGTGGTAAAAGTGGTCATTGAATCCATTGCGACAGGCTCCGGTAGGATAAGACGCTTTGGATGCTGTAAGTTCCGCCTGGTTTGACGGCTACTGAAGCCTCCAGGGGTGCATAGTGGATGGGCTTGTGATTTTAGATATGGCTCGAGTGCCCATCATCCCGCCGCCTGCTGCTGTTTACTGTTGAGGCTCCATTTGTCTCATCGGGCCTTGTTGACCGGCTCGCGATACGCCACCAGATAGGCTGTCATGACCCCAGCGTTTTTCCAAGCCAAGTGCTCAGTCAGAGGGCCAGGGAGGTCGCGGCGACTTGAGCAATTATTCTCCCCGTGGTGTCAATCATGTCAGGGAAAACATCGAACCGCGGCTGACTTGTTGCAGCAGACTGACACCGAAACAACACTGAGTTTGAATTCTGAAACAAGCAGCCATCACTTACTTGCATGTTTTTCTTTGACTGACACACAGCCACATATGTGGAGGCTACAATCCTCCTGCAGCCGGTGCAAGTGTGAGTCCCAACCCGTTTTCTATCTCTCTGCTCCACTTTTAATCCTCTCTTCTTTAAAACACTGCCTCAGTTTCTATTTTTTGGTTTGACTGCTTTATTTTTTAGACACTGATTAAGTTTATTCACCATTGTATTGATAATCAGGATTAAGGATTTTGTGTTAAACATCTAAAAAGGTAGCTGTGTGTTGTTAAACATGTTTAATTGTTTAATTAGGATCCCCATTAGCTACAGCATGATTGCAGCTAATCTTCCTGGGGTCCGCCAACATTTTAAGATAATGCACTACTAAACATAACATAATAAAAGCAAACCAAATAAATTTCCACAAGACAAAGAGAATATCAAATTAAAAATACTCTGCAAAGACGTCCCAAAAAATGAAGACAGCGAAATGAGAACATAACACAAAACAAAACAAAACCACTGCACAGTTAAGAGTTCATCTGAGGTCGTCAAAAAGTCTGAAAAGCAGTCCACATGCAACTCCGCCCCTTGGACCTAAGTGGTTGTTATTGTCTTTTTCTTCAGATCAACAAAAAAGGGTTACAGTTTACTGCGTACACGGCACTAGGAATGGGTGATATTTTACAGTTCACGATATACCGTCCAAAAAATTCCCCACGGTAAGAATTTGTCATCTCGTGGTAAAATTGAAGAAAGAAAGAAAGAAAGAAAGAAAGAAAGAAAGAAAGAAAGAAAGAAAGAAAGAAAGAAAGAAAGAAAGAAAGAAAGAAAGAAAGAAAGAAAGAAAGAAAGAAAGAAAGAAAGAAAGAAAGAAAGAAAGAAAGAAAGATTCCTGTTGATGAGGTTTTTGTGTAACAAACATGGCGGATCTGAGTCATTACAGTTTTGCAGTACAGGTGTAACTCATTTAATTGATTTTTATCAATTTAATTGGTGTAGTTTAGTAGCATTTAGTATCTTTTAGAGCAGTGTTTTGGGGGCTCCAAAGACTGAATGTAGTGATAGATTTATAGTTACAAAGGTGGAGTTGAATTGGTATTTTTTTTAATCGTCATTTTTATCGTTATCTGGGATAAATGCCAGAAATTATCGTGATACATTTTTTAGTCCATACCGCCCATCCCTACACGGCACTACCGTTCATTCATTTATGTAACTATGTTCAGTTTTCATAAGAATGTGATGTATTGCACTTTACCATTGAACACGCACAGTGAGGCCAGCAGGGTCTACGATGCAGTTCTTGGGTTATTTTATATTTCTTTGAGCGTGGTTGGACCTTGGGGTAAACTTGCCGAGACATCCACTTTTGAAGGTAAGGTCGCCAACTGTCGTCAATACTCTCCATTGGCGATTAATGTTTCTCACGCTAGAATGTTGATCTGCAAATGGTTCGGAAATTGCTTTATCTTTCTTTTCAAATGAATGTGCACCAACATTGGGTTCTCTAAGACAAGTGCTTATGTCTTTCCCTTTTGTCAATGTGTTGCACACACATCTGAATAAAACCTACCTTATGGAGGCGGTAAGCTAGTACTGTTTTTGGCACCATTTTGTATTAAATAAACAATAACACGGTGGAAAAGGTTATATTATGATGATCATCTGAGGTTACATTTGCCCAAAACCAAGATCTATAAGATTATATGATTTTTTTCTTATATTTCTGCACAGAAAAACAAAGAGGGTACTAATTTCTGCATATAACTACTCTGAAGAAGTGCCCAGTTCCCCTGGGGTTTCCTCTGTTTTGTGAAAGTTCAGGCCACGGATCATTAAAGCACAAGTTCACGTACACACCAGAGAGAGATCTGCTGGAGTTGAATGAAAACAAATCTATTTTTTTCCTGTGTGATACATTATTAATTGGATAGAGGTAGAAGTCTCAGATATCAAAGTTTTTTTGTCATCTACAGACAGACAGGCCTTGATCATATCGCCACCAGACGACAGCTTTTATGTGCTATAGAGGCATAAAAAGAGCAAATGCAAACTCTCTAAAATATATAGAAACAAGTTAAGCCTGACCAATGGCACGACTCGGATCACCACAGAATGAGACGGAGATTGCTGGCGATAATGAGAGGGAGATGGCCGCGAGTTAAGGATGATTGAGGCAGTCCTTCGCCGTGTCATTCCACCAAGCAGCCAAAGAGAGGGTAGAGGCAAAAAGAAAGAAAAAGAAAATCAATCACGATCTCCATAGACTCGGGTGAGGGAGTCAGAGTGATAACTGTGCATTACAATGGACCCCAGCATAATGAGGGCAGCGATCGATACTTGGCACATTGGTGTTGGTGTTTGCTCTGCTGCTGGCCAACAAAGCAGCAGTAATTAAGGAATCCACCCTCAATCCAAAGACCTTTCAACTCGGTTTCTATACTCCGCAAAGATCTGGTTAGCACTGCAACTCTCTCACTCTCTTAATAAACGAATGCCTTACTTAATTTGTGCCCTGATGGAGGTTCAATAATTGTAGAGACAAATGACTTTTACTTTTAAAACCTCCTCCAATCCTGCAAAAAATATTCACCAGGATAGAAGTGTAAAACTTTCAAAAACAACAGATTTACATCCCTTTTCTGTTGGTAAGCAGCAGAAATACATCTTCATTACTTGATACAATCTGTGCAGTTTTTTGTTGCTTTCTGTATCACATCTGCGCAGCACAAATTAGACTTTCATATTCTCATCATGAACCTCTAATCAGAAAAATTGAGGGATTTTCTGGGATTTGCTGATGCAGAGATTAGCAAAGTTGCAAATGGCTCTGAAACCGGGGGAGCTAATTGGGATTTAGTGTGCGCACACAGGACTGCAGGGCTGTCAAGGGCCAAGATAATCAAACTAGCCTGCTGTGACCGAGGCGAGGAGAAAGAAAAGGAGCAGCGGGAGCTGTAAAGAAAGAGAAAGAGGGGAAAAAAAGTTTAGCTCTGAATTGATCCCAGAGCACAGAGAATCTCGCAAAATGTTAGATTTATTTAATAAGTTCTGCAGTAAAAGCATAACGAGATCAAAAAGTATAACCAGTGCAAATGCTCGTGAAGAGAAGATACTGGGAGATTACACAGATAGGGGGTACAAGGGCGCAAAAACAAAACCAATCAAAATACACCTAACCTCAATCACTCATACAGCTTTTTAAAATGCTTTAAAAGATGCTCCACAGCACTTTATTACAAATATCTGTTTTGCAGTCTGATGGAATCCAATATGACAGCCCTGAAATTATATTTTGCCCACCCCCATAATAATAAAGTCCCCCATTACAGCCTTAATAATATGCAAAAGCTTTATAAAACTAGAATATATGGCCCAGCACCGTACTGAATTTCATAGGTCTGCACTCGTGCTCCTCATAAAGGCTCAAAGTTCATGTATTACAGTGCAACACTGCCCCCTAGTGGCCGTTCCTGGGACCACGGCAGAACTGCTCAGGACTGCCTGCAGTGCACGGTTTGCATGTTTTTATGTGATCCACACCTGACTGGATCCCCATCAGCTCGTCCTGCAGGTTTACATCAGTCTGTTAACGACTCTTACAGAGAAATTTCTTCACTTCTATTTTCCCTCTTTTAGTGCTATCGATGTGACTGTGAGATACTGTAAATGTTTAACATTTATGTGAGGAAGTGATTCAGCTAGAACAGGGGTCGGCAACCCAAGATGTTGAAAGAGCCATATTGGATGAAAAACACAAAAAACAAATATGTCTGGAGCCACAAAACATTAAGTCTTGTATAAGCCTTAGAATGAAGGCAACACATGCTGCACGTATCTATATTATTTATAACTGGGGGAAGATTTTTTTTTCATTATGCACTTCGAGAAAAAAGTCGAAATGTCGGGAAAAAAGTCAAAATGTTGAGAAAAAGTCAAAATTTCAAGAAAAAAGTCAAAATGTCGAGATTATTGTTGAAGTACAATCTCGAGAAAAAAGATGAAATGTCTAGAAAAAAGTTGAAATGTCGAGAAAAATGGCAAAATGTCGAGAAAAACGTTGAAATGTCGAGATTAAAAAAGGAAAAAGGAAGAAAGAGAAAAAAAGGGAAAAAAGAAAAAAAGGAAAAAAGAAGAAAAAAAGGAAAAAAAGAGAAAAAAAAGGAAAAAAAAGAGAAAAAAAGGAAAAAAAGAAGGGAAAAAAGAGAAAAAAAGAAGAAAAAAAGGAAAAAAAAGTCAAACATTTCTGAAAAAGCTCCAGGAGCCACTAGGGCGGCGCTAAAGAGCCGCATGCGGCTCTAGAGCCGCGGGTTGCCGACCCCTGAGCTAGAAGGTCAAAATTAGTTTAATGATCACAATAAGGGTAAACAAAAGAAAGTAAATGCAAGGTCGGTACATTAAGTAAAAAAACATCCCAAGTGGAGGAGTTAAGTATGTTAAGTAAACAGTGTTGGTCCATTGTGGTGGAGAAAGTAGAGCTCTTGATTTACCAGTTTGGATATGTTCACACCCTCATCTACGCATGTGAACTGTGGGTAGTGACTTAAAGAGCGAGGTTAAAGGCTCCTGAGAGGAGCGTTATTGGAGTGATGGCAGGGCTAGTTCTCAGATTTAGGGGGAGATGCTCAGTTCTCCTGGAGGGCTCAGGGTTACTGCTCTCCCACACTGAGAAGTGCAGGTCGAGGCGGGCGGGGCATCTGGACAGGATGCCTGCCGGACATGTGGACGTCTTCCAGGGGAGCGTTTCAGACAGGTCCAGTAGTGAGGAGGTCCCAGGCTGACCTCTAAACTGGCCAAGAATACCTCAATGTCCTCTTGGTAGAGCTAGAGAGGAGGAGGGAAGTCCTGCACTCCAACACGTGATAAGTGATAGACATGGACTGGTTGATCGGTACCAAGAACTATGAGAGGGCTAGAACTCCCTGACGCTAGTTCATCTTTGTAAGTAAGCATTGGCGTTTACAGTCAAAATATATTCCTGTTTGTGCAGAACTAATCCGTGAGCTCCAGCTAGGAATGGGCGATATTTTACCGTTCACGATATACCGTCAAAAAAATTCCTCACGATAAGAATTTGTCATCTCGCGGTAAAAATGATAAATTCCCGTTGATGATGTTTTTGTGTAAAGCTGATTTTTGGAAGGAAGGAAGGAAGGAAGGAAGGAAGGAAGGAAGGAAGGAAGGAAGGAAGGAAGGAAGGAAGGAAGGAAGGAAGGAAGGAAGGAAGGAAGGAAGGAAGGAAGGAAGGGAGAAAACAAGGAAGGAAGGAAGGAGGGAAGGAAGGGAGAAAACAAGGAAAGAAGGAAGGGAGAAAACAAGGAAAGAAGGAAGGAAGGGAGAAAAGAGGAAGGGAAGAAGGAAGGAGAGAGCAGGAGGAAAGAAGGAAGGAAGGAAGGAAGGAAGGAAGGAAGGAAGGAAGGAAGGAAGGAAGGAAGGAAGGAAGGAAGGAAGGAAGGAAGGAAGGAGAGAGCAGGAGGAAAGAAGGAAGGAAGGAAGGAAGGAAGGAAGGAAGGAAGGAAGGAAGGAAGGAAAGGGGAGAAGGAAGGGAGAAAACAAGGAAAGGAGGAAGGAAGGGAGAAAAGAGGAAGGGAAGAAGGAAGGAAAGAGCAGGAGGAAAGGAGGAAGGAAGGGAAAAAAGAAAGAAAGAAAGAAAGAAAGAAAGAAAGAAAGAAAGAAAGAAAGAAAGAAAGAAAGAAAGAAAGAAAGAAAGAAAGAAAGAAAGAAAGAAAGAAAGAAAGAAAGAAAGAAAGATAAATTCCCATTGATGAGGTTTTTGTGTAACAAACATGGCGGATCTGAGAGTGAGATAGATTCATAGTTGAAAAGGTGGAGTTGAATTGGTATTTTTTTTTATCGTCATTTTTATCGTTATCGGGATAAAAGCCAGAAATTATCGTGATACATTTTTTAGTCCATACCGCCCATCCCTAGCTCCAGCCTTCCTTTACTTGTATTTATTTTCCTGCAGCACCTGATGCAGCAGCGTGTTAGTGAAGATCTACAGGGAGCTCTGCTCTTATTAAATTCAGGTCCATCAGGGACACCACGCATCCTGGTTCACATCGTCTGCCTTCACACAGTTAAGAGATAAACAACATACACACTTCTGGTCAGAAGATTTAGAACACCCCAATTTTTACAGTTAAAAAAAATCAAATTCAAACTGTTAAAGTCTAATAAATAGCTTAAAAAGTGTTGATCTGCCAGAATGAACAACTCTAAATGGCCACCACAGTGTTCTGCAGCACCGTGCAGTATCCTCTGGTACCCAGTAGGTCGGGGGTTCACCCTACAGCAGGATAACGACCCACAACATAAGTCCACGCTCTGCCAGATCCACCTTAGGAAAACAGAACCGATTGTGAGTCTGAAAGCGTGAAGCGGCCAGCTCTGTGTGCAGACTTCAACCCAAACGAGCTGGTTTGGGATGAACTGGACAGAAGAGTGAAAGAGAAGCAACCTGCAAGAGTCACACCTTTATGGGCACTTCTGCAACAGAACCGGGGAAAACTTTCTGAGGGATATTTGATTCCCATTGTAGAAAGAAATGCCAGAGAACAAAGTGTTCGGCTTTTATCCCTCCCAGACACGGACCCTTAGATGAGTCAGATGCTCAGAATACATTCTGGTTTATAAACTGATTCCTTGATGTCTTTTATCCCTTTTAAAGTCAACTGTTTATGCTCTGCGCTTTTATTTCCGGTAGTGTGCATCTACCTGCTGACCAACAACAACTGCTTTAACCAACTTCCAGCAAACCTTGAGACTAGGGCTGGGGATCGATTTAAATATCAAGAATCGATTCCGATTCTTAAGATTCAGAATCGATTATCATGATCAGATTCGATCCGATATTGATTTGGGTTACTGTTAATAAAACTGTTTTTTCAGCTGTTGCATGAATTATATGACTGTCTAGTTATGCGACATATTAATACTGGTATTATATTGAGATTCAACAGCAAGTATTGGCAGCTAATGATGCTGTAAGGACCAATCAGCTCCCAGAATGCTGATAGAACTGCTTTCAGAAACATCGTGGGTCAGAATTACCAAACGGATCCATGGAGGAAACAGAGGACGAAAGAAATCACTTTTATTTTTTCCCCATTTATGAGAATTTGGTTTTTAATATTTATGCAAATGTAACCCCAAGACAGTATAATAAAGCAAAGAAATATAGACAATTTACGCAATTATAACTGAAAACTTTAATGTTTTCATACCTTTAAAAATATTTAAAGGCAAAAACATGGCACCAGTTATTCTCCTGTCCAACAAAATATTCCTTTTTTGGGCATAAACAAAAAAGTACCAAAAGTTGTAATGTAGTGATGAAAAAAAATAATAAATAAATAAATAAATATATATATATATATATATATATATATATATATATATATATATATATATATATATTATATATATATATATATATATATATATATATATTTTTTTTTTTTTTTTTTTTTTTTTTTTTTTTTTTTTAAATCGATCTTTAGACATATGAATCGATTTTTAGGAATTAATATGAGAATCGATTTAAAATCGGAGAATCGATTTTTTCAACACAGGCCTACTTGAGACACAATCCTTTCCTGCTAAAGAAGGAGAGCCGAACAACCGACCCGGAGCTCTTCCAGATCATGGACAAACCCGCTGTGACATCAACAATCCTCTTTTTCTCTCCTGGCAAGCCAGTTAGAACACGCCCACCTCATGTCAATCACTTTAGCTTGGCTCACCTATTTAGTTCCCGTCACGGGATAAGTGGCTGCTGCTGCAGCAGCGGTGCAAGTCCCAGCAGGGATCCTGAAATGATCCACTGTGGCTCCCAGATTCAGCCAACCCACGTCAGAGGACCTGAGGAGCCGCCAGCAAACATTTGCAAACAGAGCATGCTGTTTATAATGTGTTCATATCAAAATCTGAAAAGGACCACTCCATTTAGCCATTTTACTCATTTAGCACAATATGCCTGCTCTCCACTCAGCTTGAGACCCTTCCACATCAACCAACAGCCAGTCACGGCCGTCCATCTGTACAATTAAAAATACAACAAAACATTCTCTTTTAAACGATGGATGACTCGTTTCCGTGAAGTCTTTAGTCTAAGCTGAGCAGAAATGTACAGCTCAAATCAGTTTTTTGAACCAGGCTGTAAACGGAGCTACTATTTCTTCTGTCTGCCATGTGCTCATGGTGTTGGCTATGAGGCTGAAACTTTGTTTTGTTTCCATGGAAATGGTATTTAAAGGCTATGTGACATCACCAGAGGTGGGTAGTAACGAGTTACATTTACTCCGTTACATTTACTTGAGTAAGTTTGGGGAAATTTTATACTTTTAGGAGTAGTTTTGAATCATTATACTTTTTACTTTTACTTGAGTAGATTTGTGAAGAAGAAACTGTTACTCTTACTCCGCTACATTAGGCTACGTTGAGCTGTTACTTTTCTTTTATCCCTTTTATCCACGTACGCGTCAATCTCATGACATCACTGAGTGATTCTTTGAGAAAAATGTTTGTTTTTGCATGTTTTGTCACATTTACACAGACTCAAACACACTCAGAGTTTCTATGAGTTCATGGTTCTAGTTCTGCCTGCGGAGCCTGGTTAAAAAAGAAAAGTACAAAGGCTTGAAATATTGTGCTACTTGTGCTTAATTTCTTAAGTTATTATTTTATTTATTTTATTATTTATTAAAGTACTTGAATTTACTTTAAGATTATTTTAATTTAAGCTATTTTTTATTCATTTTAATTTATTTTATTATTTTATTGATTTAATTTGCCTGAAGATGATTATTTTGTACTTTTGTCTGTTTGAATGGTTGTGTTAAAAAAATAAATCAGACATTACTCAACAGTTACTCAGTACTTGAGTAGTTTTTTCACCAAGTACTTTTTTACTTTCACTCAAGTAATTATTTGGATGACTACTTTTTACTTCTACTTGAGTCATATTATTCTGAAGTAACAGTACTTTTACTTGAGTACAATTTTTGGCTACTCTACCCACCTCTGGAAATCACCCACTGATAACACTATTCTAATGGGTGGTGACAGTCCAGCGCATCTTGTAATACCAGTCTGTGCCACTAGGTGTGCACTTCTTTTTGTCATTCACCAGGGACTGACCTCTGTGGTGATATACTCCCCTCTTGTGCTTCATAAAGTGGCTTTAAAGCTGAGCTTTTTCCACCCTGGTTTGTTTTCAGTATATACTGCATCCTATTTTCCTATCCTGTCGATTAAAAATAACTTAAATAATCTCTCCGTCCTCCTGTTGGCTTGTTAGGACCAGGACAAATGAGGACAGTTTCATGTTGATGTCGTTCAGTTAGAATTTCAAAATTTAACAAATCAATGAGTAGGTGTTTTTGAGGTTTAATTTTACTCTCAATATTGTAATAAGTTTCTCTGAACCAAAAACACCCACTTACGTCTCATGTTCACTGACAAAATGCTTCAGTTTTATTCAAATGCACAATCTGCAGTATATTTAAACCCCAGTGTATGTACATAGAAATGCAAACATTTAATTATTCTTAACCTGAAAAAAAACATTTCAAATATGTGTTTTACATACAGTAATTGGTTCAAGGTTAATCATCAGCTGGGGAGTTTACATGATGACAGCTATTAGAGATAAATGATCTCCAACAGATCGTGCATCATGGTCCGTGGAGGTTTCTGGAGTGGAAATGTTGCATCTGCGTCCTACTATTCTCCTAGAGACAACCAAATTAAAAAGAAGAACAAACAAAAAGCTGATCTCTTTCTTAAAGGTTGAGACATCCTGTCTGTGCTACAGATAAAACTTTCAGTCCAATATACTGTATATATCTCAGCGTGATTTTCCAGTGCATCCATCTCACAGAAATACACCACAGGCAACGATGATGCGGCAGCGCAGGATCTAATAACATCACTGCAGTCTTATTCTTAATGTCTCAAAGTAGAGTTGACAAGGATCCCAAAATAATCCAGTAACACACTTGCTCTGCTTTCCTTTCAGGTGTTTATAAACCTGTCAAACATGGTCACAAGCTGAGGACCATGACCAGGTGAGGTGTACCCTGTTGGGAGACCTGCCCAACACATGCAGAGCTAATCAGAGTATCATTAATCCGCCATAAAACGTCTCAGCGGACGACTGTCAACATGGCTGGAAATAGAAAGACCACAGTGAGGGAGGAAAGGGAGAGTCATCAAAGAGAGACATTCTGCAGCACAACTACAAAAAAAAAACAAATTTTAGAGTCTTCCGCGGCTCTAAAAGTGGCCACAGGACAGATTATGAAACAGATACTCCCGTCTGGAGAGCTGTTTGGTCGGAATCTATTTTCAAACACAAAGCTGAAGGAAAGAACAGATTAAACACCCCAGAATTAGAGGAAGCTGTGAGTGAAGAGGCTTCATGAATATTGCATGGACAATAACAGCGACCTGCTGAAGAAGAAGGAACAACGCAAACAGCAGGGACGACAGGCAGAAGACACAACAGCAACGTTACACTTCAAATACTCAATTGGGGCTCATGAAAAGTTCAGCTTTTGTGTGATTGCCTTCATCTACGCTGCCCTGTTCCCAAAGAGTTCACTTTTCTGTTGTTAATATTGCTGTTTGTAAGAACGAGCAGTTATATAAACACGGACATCGTCATGTTTTTAATGCGTGAACTGATCTAACGGTTCCGATCAGTTTGGTCACATTTGCCTTTGAGCTAAAATAACCAACAAAACATTTAGCTTTAAGATTTAACTGCTGCAGCCAGTTGTTTTCAAGGCTATTTTAAAAATGTTTCCATTACCTTTAGATTTATTCTTGGCTATTTTAGGTCAGACTGTTTACTTTTAGCCCCCTATCTGAAATGTTAATACAGGAGCTTATTCTAAGGCCGACATCTGCTGAATTTATCTTGCTACGTTTGGCTTAAAATGTGGACATTATTATTCTGGTCAAAACCATCAACATTTCTGTTGAAACTATTTCAGGGCTGCAAGATATTTAGATATCAAGGTTGAAAATTGCAATGGTGATGGATATACATTATGAACATAAACTTCAGTATTTGGAGCAAATGTGATTTTGCTTTTGCAGCTAAAACTTACCCCAGACCCCTGCATGCCGTCTCCACGCTCAAAACCCTCAGCATTTAGTGAGGTTTCATCTGACTGACATTTAGAGTGGATATGCATGGCATTTGGAAAATAATTTATTAATTTCAATATTTGTTACCTTTTAAAAGAAAAAAGATATTGTTTAGTGGGTTTTTGATGATAGCAATAAAGGAAGATCACTGCAGCTATAAATGATGGAAGGTTAGAAAATGAGCAGTGTTGGACTATTGCTTCTGCCACTGCTAGTTATTGATAGCATCGCTACATCACAACAACACAGTATTTAGCACGTAAAACAACACATCCACTGATGAAAGAAGGCAGAACTGTTACAGTCAGGAGAGTTAGCTGACTATTTACTTCTTTGGTGAGAGTAGCTACCTCCTTTGACTGTAAAGTTGGGGCAGGGGAAGTTTCTCCAACTTTCTTAGTTGGAAATCCGACTTCAGGGGACATTCCAGTTGAAAGTTGTGACTCGGAACTCGGAAACTGTGACGTCAGAGTGCAACTATAATTCTGATCAGTCATTGTTCATATTACCCGCATCCAATAAAAGACACAATCACAGGTCAGGTAAGGACATGTGTCAAGCTTTCACTTTTAGAAAAAAAGAATAGTTTTTAAATTTGTAATGAATGTGGTTCACATTAAAATGATTTAGAGGTAGTTCTCCTCAGAGTTAGGGATGAGAAATGAGAAAAATAAAAATGGGTATTTTCCACTAACCAGCTTTCTTATTCATATTGTTCACACCGGTTTTAGCCAGTTCTACTTTTCTTTTGACTAATTATTTCAGCCACTAAAGGACTTTTGAATCTTTAGCCCAGCGGACCCCCTGAAGGCCTGGAGGTTAGGTCGCTTTTCCGACATTGTCTAAGATTTACTCTATTTCGGCCTCTTGCTCTTATTTTCTCCTCCGGCATTACTTCCAAGGGTTTCTTTCTTCTGCCTCTGCAGCTCTTTGAGCTAATTTCCTTATTGATGTGTGAAAAAGTGCCATAAAGAAACGTGCATTCGTCGACTCCATATTGACCAGGATGGAAGTCCAAAGGTGGTTTTTGTTAACCCTTGTGCTGTCTTTGGGTCAAGGAGGGAGGAAGGGAGAAAAAGAAGGAATGAACGAAAGAAGGAAGTAAGGAAGAAAGGAGAAAAGAAGGAAGGAAGTAGGAAAGGGAGTAAGGAAGGGAGAAAATATAGAAGGGAGGAAAGATGGAAGGAAGGAAAGAAGTAAGTAAGGAAGAATGGAGAAAGAACGAAGGGAGTATGAAAGGGAGTAAGGAAGGGAGAAAAGATGGAAGGGAGGAAAGAAGGGAGTAAGGAAGAAAGGAGAAAAGAATGAAGGAATTAGGAAAGGGAGTAAGGAAGGGAGAAAAGATGAAGGGAGGAAAGAAGGAAGGAAGTAGGAAAGGGAGTAAGAAAGGGAGAAAAGATGGAAGGAAGGGAGAAAGGAGAAAAGGAAATAAGGTAGGGAGGAAGGAATGGAGAAAAGGAAAGAAAGAAGAGAGGGAAGAAGGAAGGAATGGATAAAATAAGGAAAGAAGGAAGGAAAAGCAAATAAGGTAATAAAGGAATGAATGACGAAAGGGAAATAGGAAGAAAAAGGAGTAAAGGAGGGTATAAAAGGAGGAAAAGAGGAAAAGAAGAAGGAAGGAGAGAGCATGGCAGAAGGAAAGAAGGATAGAAGAATTGGGTCATTTTGACCCAAAGACAACACAAGGGTTAATAGCAGGAACAGAAACCAAGAACAGAAGATGTTCTAAAAGTAATCAAGTCCTCCTTCAGATGAAACTGATGATGATATTTTAGCATTTGTGCTGCTTTGATTAATAAACTTTAACCAGATACTTTTAACTTTAGATGATCATCCATTGTATTGAGGAGGCAGCTCAGTTATTTAGCCTTTACTTTCAGCTGGCTTTTACTGTTTACTAAGATGCATTGGCTAACTAAGTTAACCTGTTGAGAGGGATTGGTGATTGCAGGCGGGTGGAGCTCCACTCTCTAAGCACCTTGCCCTGATACGTGGCACTAACCCCAGACACAATGAAGGTAATGTGTTTCCAGTCTGAAAAGCGGCTCCTAATTCTCCACAGTCTGCAGTGCGGTCCTCTCAAAACTATTAGCAAGTTTCTAGCAAATTTCCAATTGGTTGCTTTTCTTTAAGGTCTCCCTGCCCTTGCAATCAACCCACGGACTCTTTTAAAGAGTCTTTTTGCTCTTTTCCATTGAGGTCTACACGTTTAGCCTCTCAAACTCTCTGTCTTCCTAGGTGCGACACAGACTTTAATGGCCTGTGTTATTGCACCGACGAGGAAAGCAAATCTGTCCTTTACAATTAGTCTGACTGCTGAACAACATAATGTGACAGTGTCTGTTATTTCCCTACCGGCACCATTCAGAGCCCATTTTTCAGATCTTTTAAACATCACAGCCAGTTAGCATGCATCTTTCCAATCAATGTGCATCAACTCCAAATGTTTGTAAGCAAGAGAAATCAATATTTGTATCCAGCGAGTGTTGTCTGTGGGTGTTCCCTGTGTCATGGCTGCTGGTGATGAATAATCTTTCATACTTCATGTGCACTGATGGTGTATGGAAACAGAGCCAGATGTGCTGGGAATGAGTGCAGCCTCGGCACAAACACCAGAGCCCGCTCCTCTGCTGTCTTGCTGTCCTCACTCTTTTCCCCTCTCTGTCCTCCCACGTTCCTCATCTTTGCTTCCAGAGCCTTTCATCTTCATCCTCAACAACCCTCTCCCACCTATCCACCCTGCTGACTATTGTACATCCATAAAACAGCAGCAGCAGCTGCAGCAGCATGTACTGTAATGTGGAGCACAGGCTTAGACTGAAAATACAGCAGTTGTTTTCTAGTTTATACACAAAATATTTGCACTTCTTGAAAATAGCACAGGAAATTACATTCTTTTGAAAGAAATGGGAAAAGTTGTTGGGGGTTTTATACCGTTTTTCCTCTGCATTTCATCCAGCAAAAACTTTTTACATATTTAGGAATGCTGTCTCCTTGCCTCCAACCCGTTCTGATCACTAAATAATATATCCCACAATCATTTTACACATTTCAAAACCAGCTTGAGATGCAGTGACCCCTTATGCATGCATAAGTTTAGTTCTCTGCAGAGAACTAAACCCGTATCTGAACATGCAGCGTTCATCCATGCAGCGTCCCCGTCATCGTGCGCTCAGCGCACCAAGTTGCGTCTCTGCACCAAACTTGTGTGAGGAAATGTCCTTACCTTCCCCCCCTTGGAGCATCTTCGGTAGGCATTCGTGGCCCCGGCGGTTTGGTTCATGGTGAAAACTCTTGGAGACCAGTGAGACCGGAGGAGCTGGAAGTTTGAGTCGGGTTTGGAGCAGGAGGGAGCGGAGAAAGATGCGCGCTGTCGCTCCGCGCCACCAGCCCACAAAACAGCCCGTCTCGTCTTCAGATGATGAATTCAGTTGCCTTAATCACGTCTCAGATAAAGTCCTGGGAATTTAACGGGCTCTCTGTTGTTTTCTGCTCCGATCAAAGTCCTGTTATTTGGGTCAGACCGGGATCCGTCGGGAAGTTTCCCCCAAACATCAGCTGGTATTTCTGCCAGCTGAAATCTATCTGCCATTCATTCCCATCTATCTCTCTTTCCTTTCACTTTCAGGATGCTTTTGAACACAAACCTGCACCGGCTGGCTGCGCGTGGCCGTGTGCGCCCTCGTGCCCGCGCAGAAATTGCGCAAGCGCATGAGTGTTGAGCCGCATTTTGTAATAAACGTCCAAAATGTAATAACTTTTTCATTTCATTTTGTAATAAAGCCGCATTTTGTAATAAACGGCCCCATTTTGTAATAAATGTTGTTATTGCATTTTGAGAAGATTATTATAAAATGCACAAAAACATTTTTGCAACTTTTTTATTTTCTAGAAAATGTAATAACATGATGCATTATGTAATAATACCTATTATTGTTGTTTGTTTATCAATTAATATATACAAGAGTGACTTTTGTTGTTTATTATGCAATTTATCTTAGAGCTATAGCCCAATAAATCTATGTAAAATACTCCAAATTAGGGCTGGGCGATTTTGGACAAAAATAAAATCCCGATTTTTTTCTCTGAAAACCTGATTTTCGATTTCGATTTTTTTGGTAAAACTACAAAAGTCAATGGAATAAATTGTTTCAAATATTTTATCTTTATTTTTAAAGAAAAATAGCTAACAAATTTCCCTATTGGGAATGAAGTGCAATTGAAAGATACTGTAAATCCTCCTTGAGTTTAGTAAAGTGACAACATTTACAATTTTCTTGACCAAACAAAGATGACTAAACGGGCTCTGTCTGTAATGCAGCCAGCTGCAAAAAAGGAAAATCGATTTTCCGATTTTCTTTCTTTTAACATCGATTGTGATTAATAAATCCAATTTAGATTTAAAATTGATTAATCGCACAGCCCTACTCCAAATATAACTTTAGTTGCCTATTTGAAGTTTGGAATTATATTGTCAGGGTTTGACACTTCCCCCCAGTTTTTGAGTTTCAGTTCTGTCCCTCCTGTTTCCAATCTGCCCTGATTGTCTGCACCTGTGTCTCGTTATCCCCTGTGTATATCTGGTCTTGTCATTCCCCTTCTCCCTGTCGGTCCGTACTGTTTCTACCTCCATGTTTCCTGCCAAGTTTTTGCTCCAGTTTTTCGAATCCCTGTTTTGTGTTTTTGATCCTGCTAAGCAGCGCATTGGTTTTTGTTTTTTTTTTATAATAAACCCTGCTTTTTTGCAACTCCTGCCTCCTGCTCTCCTGCGTTTGGGTCCTCAACAAACACCAACCGTGACATATAAAGGCCAATAACAATCAAATAAACTATGCTTTAGAATTGTTATTACATAATGCACCATGTTATTACCTTTTCTAGAGAATAAAAAAGTTGCAAGTGCATTTTGTAATAATCTTCTCAAAATGTAATAACTTATTACATAATGCGGCAAAATTTATTACAAAATGCATTGGGGTAGTTTATTACAAAATACGGCAGTTTATTACAAAATGAAATGACAAAGTTCTTACATTTTGGACGTTTATTACAAAATGCACCGTTATTACAACATGTGGCTCAACAGGCAGCCTGTCAGCACCGCCCGCCCACTCCACAGCTGAGAGCAGCTGTAGGGACCGACACTGACACTGTCATTATGTACACCACATTCTGCAGCTCTGTTTATTAAAAGCAACAAAACAGGGATCGTGCGCCCACTCCCCGGCGGCCCCCTGCCGCTGTCTGTGATGCCATTCAATCCCACTCTGTCATTTCCCTAGTCTCCGCTCAGATAAAACACTGCTGCACTTTTATTTTCCTCACATAACAGCCAAACCCACCTCCAGGAGACCTCTGGCAAATTCAGATAAGATGACAGACACAAGGAACTAAAAGTGACAAATTGTTTATGACAATTGCAATCCTTATCTCGCCGGGAGGAAGTGAATTTGTTTGGTTTCAATTATAGCATAATAAATGAATGTTAGAAGGGCAGGCTTTCATTGAAGTGTGGTAATTAGCTGGACAGGTCGGTGCTGAGCTGTGACAAACCTGCTGTCACTCACTTTCACATGACTTTGAAGTGTGGAATAAACAACATGTCTTACCCACTGAGCTGAAAGAAATGCTCTAAAATGACTACACGGGTGTCAAATCAATGCGAGAAAAAATACAACATAAAAGTGTTTCAGTAGATTGCAAATATTTTGCATCTTTGGTTGGGGAATAGTCAACATCTGGCCAGTAAATATTTACATAATTTTCATTCCATTTGCCGTCTTGTGCTCTTATATTCATATGAAATACAACTTATCTGTTTTGTTATAATACCATCTCCAAACATGAATGATTGATCTAAAGTTTTATTTCACACAACAAAGGACAAATGAAATATGAATAATGTAAAAAAAGCCTCAGAAGAAGCAATAGAAACTTAGAAAACCAAAAAGAATTGAGTCTTCAGCAGAGCAGATGCACTTTGATGTTGCTGTGTGCTGCAAACATGCCAAGACAGAAGGACATTTCTGTTTCACTCAGCTTTCTGAAGTGATTTTAAATATTGCAGATGAATTCTTCTATCTTCACCCCACCAATAGATCATCAAAACATCCCTTTGGGTTTTTTTGTTGTTTTTTTTTTCTTCCAGTCACAGACAGACAGCATAATGTCTTATTTATGAGAGACCACAGAACCACGCAGGCCAGTGAGACGTTTCCAAACAGGCAACTTCTCGATGGCTTAACGGCCCGTTCCTGCATCTGAAACTCCTTACTGTCATGCAACACGGGTTTGAGTAAATTAATGTAAGCGCACTTACTTGAGTCATTGCACTTTGCAGGGGATATGTGCAATACAAATCAGGATGTATAGCACAACAAAAGATCCACCGCAGTGATTCGAGCCACTACAGTAAGTTACTGCTTAAACCAATAATGTAAATTCAGCAGATGGTCCCTGAATGCATCCCACAACACTTCCGTGTTCAGACTACAACATGAACACAAGTGTCTCTGAACACATTCAAATAAGTCCTGAGTGTTGCACATCAGCAATAATGAAACTAACTCACAAAGCTACAGTGGACAGCAATCAAACAAGAGCAGAGCTGGGTAGAGTAGCCAACAATTGTACTCAAGTAAAAGTACTGTTACTTCAGAATAATGTGACTCAAGTAGAAGTAAAAAGTAGTCATCCAAATAATTACTTGAGTAAAAGTAAAAAAGTACTTGATGAAAAAACTAATCAATAGTACTGAGTAACTGTTGAGTAACGTCTGATTTATTTTTTTAACACAACCATTCAAACTGATAAAAGTACAAAATAATCATCTTCAGGCAAATTAAATAAATTAATTAATAAAAAATAGCGTAAATTAAAATAATCTTAAGTGAAGTAAAGTAAATGCAAGTACTTTAATAAATAATAAAATAATAACATAAAAAAATAAATTAAGCACAAGTAGCACAAAATGTCAAGACTTTGTACTTTTCTTTTTTAACCAGGCAGAACTAGAACAAGCCCATGAACTCATAGAAACTCTGTGTGTGTTTGAGTCTGTGTAAATGTAACAAAACATGCAAAAACAAACATTTTTCCCAAAGAATCACTCAGTGATGTCATGAGATTGACGCGTACGCGGAAGGCATAAAAGAAAGCTCAACGTAGCCTAATGTAGCGGAGTAAGAGTAACAGTTTCTTCTTCACAAATCTACTCAAGTAAAAAGTATAGTGATTCAAAACTACTCCTGAAAGTACAACATTTCCCAAAACGTACTCAAGTTAATGTAACAGAGTAAATGTAACTCGTTACTCCCCACCTCTGAACAAGAGTAAGGGAGCTTTGACACTGATGCTATCTAGTATAGAGGTGCTCTGGGCATGAGTGTGGTTCATGTGGGTCAGTATGAACACAGCAAACTGCACCCTGGGGGTCTTGGTAGGGATATCAGCAAACTTTAGTGTGGTTTCTTTGAAGCGTGAACCCTCGGCCACACAGATTTGACCCTACTATGGGTCGAGTCCACGTTGGAGGTTAAAAGGCCCCTGCCGGCGGTTGGATAGTGCCCTGTCGGTTGTGAAGGAGCACATACAGTTTAAAGAGTGGTTTTGATGCCTCTTTTTCATTATACTGCGCGACAGTACAAAGAGCAATGTTGTAAATGGACGGGATGGACGGGCCCAGCTGGAACACGCCCACTTTATGTCAATCAAAGTTAGTCACGGCTTGTAGCTTCCTCAGGAGAAGCTGCAGAGTTGCTGACAAATGTTTGGGCAGAATATCTCATATTTAATGATGTTTCCATGCCGACATCAAAGAGCTCTGCTAATTCCAGCCGACGTTTGGTTAGCACAAGCTGCTAACTGCTTAGCATAGCTTAACAGCATGACTACGACTAGTGAGGACGATGGCTAGTAATTGTCTAAAGCCGGGCATACACTTTGCGATTATCGGCTCGTTTTGAGCCGATTTTCCAGTCGTGCGACTATTTTTTGGATCGGACCGGATTTCGACCCAATCGTTGCTCGGGCCTCGTGCAGTATACGTGGGGTAACGACGAGAGATTAACACCTCACGACGAGCTCCCGATCACAAATCGTGTGCTCGCAAGAAAATCAAACGCGTTTGAAATCCTGGTCGTGCTACGATCCGATTTGCCTCATCCTTTCGCGGAGAGCATGTGCAATCTCTGATGTCACGTCAAAAACTATTATTTGTAGTTTAAAGTGTTGCAAATTCACATTACAAATCATGTTTTAATAGCAGAAAAAAAGACTGCATTTCTCACCTTTGCCCAACCATACGCATACGGCGTAGGGTACGCGGCGACCCGCATCGTACGCGGCGCGACGCCGCGTACCCTACGCTGTAGGCTCTGCGTTGGTGTAACGCGGAACCGTAAATCAGCCTTCAGTGTGTGCTCTGTGTGCTGTTCTGAACACTTCTCTTCTCTGTTGTGCTCATTTTGCTGGGACGCCGGGTCCCTCCGCCGAGACACAACTTTTGCGGTACGCGTTCATTGTTGTGTCTAAAAATGATGCGCAGTGCCCACCCAATCAGAAACGGTACAGATATTTTGGGATTTTTTTATATATATATAAAAAAATTAAATTAAAAAAAAATAAAGGATCCCCATAACCTTTGATCGGGTGGGCAGGACGCACGTTTGGGTGGACACTGCCCACCCATCAGAGCATCAGGTCGTACAGTGTGAGACCATAAATCGTGGGCTGTGAACTTTTGAACTCAGCGATCTAGTCGTGCAGCGTGAGATGGGGCTGAATCAAGCGATTTAAAATATCGCACAGTGTATGCCCAGCTTAAGCCGAACAGCAATCAGAAGTCTAAGCCGTTTATGACACAGAATTTTACGTAAAATCCTCCACCTGTGCAGTTGTCACTGATATACAATCTAGAAACACAAACACAAACACTTCTGCTGCAAAGTTGGACATTTTAACATGGAAGGCAATAGAGATTGACTCACTTTTTGGAGACACCCCCTAGTGGTCAGTTGATGAACTTCAGTGTATAATAATAGAACATATATACTGTATTATGGTGTAATGTTGACAGCATGGTTAAAGTTGTTCAGTCTTTTGTCTGACATGTGCACCAACATGACTGCAGAGCTCCATCCATGACTGATGCACTGACTTCACTAAGTAGACAACATCAATTAAACGTGAGGTCCCATTGAAGCTTGCTGCTAACCTTCACAGCGTAGGAGGCGTGTTAATATCCGCACTGAGACTTGAGAGCAGCATGGACTTAACAGAGATTTTGCACAGAGTCCTGCTTAAGGAGTGAAAATCAAAAACTCCTGGCCTGATTATAGAGAGAGTGATGATTAAAAGTAATGGCAGAATTTCAATTTATTAGACCTGCACATATTATTGATCAGTATAAAATGATCTGGGTCAATACAGAGTGTGTAGTTGTTCGATTGAAGGCATTTTGATATGCTGCAAATGTTCCATCATTACAACCAAAGATTATGGTAAAAAAAACAAGGGATTGTGTTTGTATCAGATGTGTTCCAGAATAACATACCAGTGGATGAATGTGTGAGTGGGAATCATTAAAGCTGTCATTTTGTCCGCTGTCATTTTGTCCTTCAAGGAATTTTTAATGGCATATTTGGGTGTTTATGAACAGATGTTGGTCATTTGCAAGGTTTCAGATTTTCATTTTCCGTGTGTGTGTGTGTGTGTGTTTTACAGCACATCTCTTTAGATCAGGCTTTTGACAGTTGACAGAGTCTGTCAGCAGGCCGTCGGTCACAGCTCGGAAGTCTGACTGTCAGCATGTTGACGTTGCCGAAAACATCTTGACAGGAAAGGACACTTGTTGCAGTTAACTCAAATTAACCTCAACGTTTGAGCCGCGCTGTCACTGCGAGGGTTAACTCTGGCCTATACGTCCTGACAGAATGAGGATTAGAAACTCGGCAAAAGATGGATGTGGCCACAGGGTCTGGAGCCTCAAAGTGGAAGGGTCACCACTGCAGGCTATGGCTCTATAAAAAGCTCTGGCTTCAGAGGAAAAGTGATAAAAAATTCCATCTGTCATACCTGTGTGTGAGTCAATAAACATTCCAGACAAGCAGCCGGATCATTGGCTGAATTCACTGCTGCTGATCAATACGCTGGTGGGTTCACAGTTGAGGTGCCGACTACTTTCAGATGGAGATACTGTCTGTCTTAAAGTGGTCTGGGTCTTTGACATGCTCAGGACTTGAGGGGAGGGATTGACAGGAGGATAGCAGGTCAGGAAGCATTAATTAATAATTCATTATTTTATTTTTTGTAGTTTATTTAGCTTTAGATTTACCTGGAGTGTCATGACTCAAACGGACGCTGCACTGATCTTTCTCAGGCATCATCTTTGTCAGGACTGCTGTCAGGCTGGTGTGGTGAGGACCCAGATGCAGGAGAGTGAGGCAGGAGTTCACAACAAAAAAAGGTTTATTTCCAAAAAGGCAAGAACCAAAAGCACTGCTTGGCAGGATCAAAAGGTCACACGGAACCAGGGATCAAAAACTAAAGCAAAACTTGGCAGGACACATGGAGGGAAGAACAGTACGGAACCACGAGGAGCAAGGGAATGACAAGACCCAATATACACAGGGGATAACGAGACACAGGTGCAGACAATCAGGGCAGATGTGACACAGGCGGGGCAGAACAGAAACCAACTGGGGGGGAATGTCAAACCCTGACAATCTTACAGGAGCCTGCATCCAGTCAAGGATGCAGAACTTCCAGGCAAGCCGATTAACAGCAGAACAAGTCACGTTGTCTTTAAAATCCGAATAATTATGCTCCATCGTTATTCAGAGCTCCAAGGTCAGGGTTGCCAAAAGTGCGACGTAGCTAAAGTGAAGACATCTAGCAGCAATCGACTTCTGTGCAGCTGTCACTCAAATCAAACCAACTAAACATGCTGAACTCTGCGTACAGTACATTTGTGGCTTAACATAACGTCAGAACTGATAAATGATGTAAAAACTGACCCCTGTACAGTGGTCATGGATGCGAAAAGTAGCTATGGAGACCAAAATCAGTGTTTGCAGCAGGCTGTAAGTTTGTTCAACTCTGCTGCAAAGTTACAGTAGATGTTTTGATGGATTTACTGGGTTTTGGAGCGAGTCCCCAGCAGTTGTTCAAGGGACTCCAGGTTTTGAGACTTCTTGTGTCGATAATAGATCAGCAAAGCCGGGCACCTTTCTGAAAACACATCGTTTGTGATTAGTCAGCGATGCCGTTCACCTGTTCTTGAAAACATTCGACACATTTAAGTCAGATTAGCCCATTTTGTAATAGGTTCATAGAGGAAAGAGCAAAGCTGCAGTCTTGGGAGAGTCACCCTGTTCTCGTTCCATCTCTCCCTCTAAAGTAAAACATCTGTAGACACACAAGTCCATGAAATCGTGCACGAGGGGCTGCCTCCATGAGGGGAGTAACAAAGTCATTAACCTGTACTTCAGTTCCTCTTGAAAAGACTCCCTTATTTTGGAGCAAACACGTCGTCTCAGCATCTGTTAATGCCTGGCTCCGGATAAATTTATCCCCAAATACATCAGGATCAAAACGGATTGAGAGTGACTCCCGTTTCTCTGTTCATTTCTTTTCTGCTCTCCTGCTCTCCCTCTGAGATTTCCCGTTCTCTGCCCTCCACCTCTTTTTCCCTCTCCTCCTCCCTGTCCTGCTCCCGTGCTTCCACTTCTCTGCACCTTACTCTGTTGCACTCCTCTTTCATTTCTTCCTCCTCCTTGTTCTGCATCTCTGCTCTCAGCCTCTTTTCTGTCATCACGGTCAATTTTTATGTTTTTTCATGAAAAAACGAAATACTGTCTTTTATGACCTTCTGACTTTTCTGTGGGGTGACTAACCCAGGATGGAGGTTAATGAGACATCACTGATAACAGCGTGCTCGTTTGTTCTAAACGCTTTGAATCAGTTAATGCATGTAATTATTACGAAATTATATAGATTATTAATGGCAGAAATACAACAAAAACAGTACGTGCAGGTTCTGCTATAAAGGATATAGCAGGGGCTTATCTGAGTAGCAAACTTACAGGGTCTTGTGTTTTCACATGCTTGCAGGATTTGTGGGAGGCAGTCTTCTTCAAATTCTTGAACAGTCTCCTTTTTGACTTCTAAAGCCCAGTAATGTTAGCAACGAAAAAGAAAAGATCCTATTTAAAATAGACGGAATAAACTCTGAGCATATTCAGTCTTTTTGATATTAAGATCTAGCTCTCGACTTCAGTCATGTGCGTCTAACTGCTCGCTTGACATAAGTGAAGCAACCATTTCTTACAGGCATAAAACAGTTTTTTTTAAATGATAGAAATGTGAGTTGGGTTATATAACTTAGCCCAGATGGCTTGGCTTCATGATCCGCTGAGTTGAGCTACAGCTTTAGATCAACTCCCGTCTATTCTGCACGGCGGGGGAGCCAGTTTTTAGATTCAACTATGTCAGTTTGCCACAATAGGGGGTGAAAGTGATGTGTTTTTAAAAGTGACCTGCATCTTCTCTGATGTGAAGTGCTTCCTCTTCAGCCAGTCTGTAAAACGTCAACAGAGTGCATATGGCTCTGATTTGCTCATCATGTCTAAATGTAACCGATCATCAGGCCTTGAGTCATGCATAATTTCGACCCCCATACCACCCAAAAAAACAAAAAAAAACAACCAAGTCATATGCATGGTAGAGTAATTTATAAAACTTCTGTTTGTGTCTCTTAAAGTAAAAGATGAATATGGCAATGATTCTAGGACTTATTGAGTCATGAAAACATTCACTGGCTTGTCTTGGGAAAAAAAAAACATTACCATGGAACCCCCCCTCACTGAAAAAAAGAGAATTAATAATAAATAATTCAACCTGGATTTAAAGCCACCCTAGGAAGCGATACCTCTTCCAACCACAGGGGGGCATTGTCAAGAGACAATACAATGCTAATGAGCGGGCAGACTTTTAATACCACTTTGTCCCTCCAGATATGTGCTTTATCATGTCTAATACTAAAGATTATCTCGCTTGTGATGAACGTTCATGTAATATGCTGCACCCTTGTGGTTGGAAGAAGTACTGCGACACAAAGTTACCACATAAGCAAATTGATGAGGCTTTCCCTCTACTGGAAAAAAAGTGGTGATATGTCTTCAATGTTTAAACTGACATCACGTGATTTTGACACATGTAAGGGATAAAACTGCAACCCTTCAGGTTGGAGGACCAATATGTGTCTCGCTGAACCATGGTCACTCAAAGGAATATGAAACTGAGGGAGAGCATTAAAGCGAGGGGTAATAAGGTCTAAATTCTAACAAGAGTTCAAATATATATATACATTTTTCTTCATTTAGGTTTAAGGTTAAATGCAGTACATTAAAAATAGTAGAAAAGTGGAGTGTTCAAAATCATTTTTGTTGTAGAATTAAAGCTACACCTTATTAACCAAAAACAACCATTATCTTGATTTTTAGAAACATGGTCCCTTTTAGGCTCTTTAAAACCAAAAAAGCAACACGAGTTCTGTTAAATTACTGGACTTCAGGTGCAGGAGAGGGCAGAAACACGGAAACTAAAACGTTAAACGAACAGATTCCTGTGATCAGGCGAAACTCTGAACCACACGAGGAGCTGCATTCTTGTTGCATTTAATTTTGCCTTTTCCCTTCATTTGGCACAAGTGCTGACTTGCAGCAGTTTCTCTGCTTGGTATTCCCGTTCAGTACAGTGAGAAGGATCCTCCATGACAGCCTTATTGATTACCGAGCTTATGATGTTTCCTTGTGTGTGGATTTTCATCTGAAATTATCTAGTACCGCTTGAAGCCATCTAATTAAGGATCAGTCTGTTCCAGTGATTTGTATGCCTCGGAGTGTATTCCTATCTCAGACACTTTGAAGAGACTTTGATTTTAAAATAGCCCCATGGGGTAGATTGATTGTGCTTAAATTGCATATGTGATGTACATTCTGGTAAGAAGGAACCACTTAATGAAAAGAAGTGGTTTATGGACATGCCCGCTGGAGAGCTTCTCCAAGCAGCATGTTTCTATGAAGTTGTTTATTTGGAATTAAAAATACGGTCTGGCATGTTGGAGAAATGATCAGAAACCATTCGTTGTTAATATTCTCTCAAGATTTAAAGACTAGAGGGTTTTAGGTGTGTTTTTTAAATGAATGGCCAATGATTTAACTTTGAACAGATAACAAAAAACAAAACTATCTAACCATATAAATGTAACTACATCGCAAAAAAGTGCCTTTAAAATAAGATTAGATAAGATATTCCTTTATAAGTCCCACAGTGGGGCTTGTATTCACGTCAAAGATATTCCTTACTCAACATGAATTTAACCATAATGT
Source organism: Cololabis saira (assembly GCF_033807715.1). NCBI lineage: Eukaryota > Metazoa > Chordata > Actinopteri > Beloniformes > Belonidae > Cololabis > Cololabis saira. Next base: position 29,076,446 of record NC_084608.1, read on the forward strand.
CCCCTAAAGCACAAGTTGTGTGTGTCCTTGTGCGGTTTTCTAACGACAGGCTTGATTGAAAAGTCCAACGGGAGTAGGGAGGAAAGACCAACGGCGTCGCTGCGCTGCATGGGGTGAGATATGTCCTCCATGAGGGATAACAGCTTTGCTTGCATCCCCCTGTCTCCCGCCACCTTGACAGGATCAACCCAGCATCCCAGGACAGAGCTGCGACCTTCCGTTTGACCTAATCCTGTCAGCCTTCAGGATGCTGCTGCTCCCACAGACACATTTACAGTCATGAAAGTGCACCCGGGACTCCAAAGAACCTCATCAGCAGATAAAGTCTGCTCTGTTCTTTCATGTAACAAAATGCAGTGGACCAGGTGTAGACAAACATCGAAAAGGTGTTCAGAGCAGCACGACGTTTGCTTCTTGGTCAAACACCTCCGACAGAACCTGAAATCTTGTGTTCACTTTTGACTGATCGCAGTCGGCCCACTCCCCCACCGTGTCGTAGCTCCTCCCCTGAGCTTCACGTTGGGAACCACACATGTAACTGACTGATGTATTCACAGTGATTCGATATAAGTTGTAAATTACGACGGAGTATTAGGGCCAAACTAAGAGAAAAAAAATAATAATAATAATATGAGAATAAAGTCGTAGAATTACCAGAATAAAGTCATAATGTTGTGAGAATAAAGTCGTAATATTACGAGAATAAAGTCGTAATATATAATATAATATATTATAAATATATAAATATAACTTCACAAGATGCTCAATATTCCTAATTTTAACACAGGGAGAAGATGCTCTTTCTGTTAGAGTTCTCATAAATTACCACTTTATTCTTGTAATAGGCTATTACGACTTTATTCTCGTAATGTTACAACTTTATTCTCGTAATGTTACGACTTTATTTCTCGTAATGTTACGACTTTATTCTTGTAATGTTACGACTTTATTCTCGTAATGTTACGACTTTATTCTTGTAATGTTACGACTTTATTCTCGTAATATTAGGACTTTATTCTCATAATATTACGACTTTATTCTATTACGACTTTATTCTCGCAACATTATGACTTTATTCACGTAATTTTGTCTTAGTTTGGCCCTAATACTCGTAGTAAATGTACCTGTGTACGGTTTATTTTAATATTTACCCTTCAAAAGCACAATATATTTAACGGTTTACTTCCACGTCCATTGAAATGTTAAATAAAGTTTATAAAAAAAAATTAAAAAAAAAACAGATCCGTTGTCTGTTGAAGCGTAACCCAGCAGTCTTTAGATGAAAGCCCTGGTCCATCACATGTCAGACTTCAATAGGACTCTTTAGAAACCTGTAGATGATGTCACTGAAGAGTTTGTCAGCTCTCTTTATACAGCCTGAGAGAAAGACCTGTCTCCACTTCCTGGTTCAAAAGCAATTAAAAATGATATTTTGTGGCTGGACGACGCTCTGGTTAAGGTCTGGTTAGGTTATTGCATCACTTACGATTGGTTAGAAGTAGGAAACGCTTGTGGTTTTTGCTAAAAATAATAATTTCACATCACTTACGCCACCTCCGTCGTCATGGCGACAGCAAACAACATGGTTAAATACTCGAATTTACGTTAAATACTAGAAAACACGGTTTAATACTCGCCGTCAAAATACTGTTAAAAATCATAAAAACACCATTAAAACACTGTTAAAACAGTGTTAAAAACATGCTTTTACAAACCGACAGTAACAAACAGTAACTTGCGCGTCAAAAACTCATAACTTAGCCACTATAATAAAGAATAATATATATATAATAATAATGTAATAATCCGTCTATATATCACCACAACGGATCCCATTGACTTCACATAGTACAATATCTGTGGTGCTCACACGGAATTATACCATTTCCGTGTTGGTGCCACAGAAAATAGTGGTGAGAGGTCGTGGGCATTTCACGGATTTTTGTGAGATCAGGTTGGGATGCCATCTCCTTCTCCTCACACCGTCTGCCCCTCAGAAGCATCAGACAAACCAAACACTTGACTTTTCATGAGTCCACTTTCAATTCTTTTTCAAGATGAAGCCATCTCACTGTTTGGGTTTCCTTTAATGGTGGATTTATTGGAAAACTTCAATCACTCCCAACAGCGGAGGTTGGGTTTAGGGCTCAGCGCTGGAAAGCTCTGATGTTAGCTGTAATTTAAGGTGCCAGAAATTGATTTTTAGGACCAGTACAGTGACTCTAATGAATCATCCTCAGCAGAGAAGTACATTTTTGGCGTTCATCCCCATGAGAGATTGTGTCGTCATAGCTTTCCTTTTTCTCTTTTTTCCCTCCAAAACCACTTTTTTTAAGATACTTCAAAAAATATTTTACATTGACTGAAATTCCTCCAAGCTGTGACATCTATATTTAAGATCTTGCCCCACCTTACTGTAATTCTCTAAGGTTTCGGAGGAAGCTCAGAAGGGACAGGGCCGTCTCTACTGCTGCTCCCCAGCCCTTGTACATCGGAGACCCTTCACTGTCCACTTTTAAAACTCATCTTAAAACTAATTTTATTCATTGGATTCCAAACTCAGAGTGACTTTGTGTCTTTATTTGATCATAGATGTTTAAATCGGTCTTAATATATTAAACGTCAGTTGTTTTCATGTCATGTCTTTAAATATGTTGATATTTTTTACCTGGTTTATGCTACTTGTAGTCTCATTGCTTTCAGCATTCAGTTATTTGCAGAACTTTGTTTCAGCTGTGGTTGTTTGAAGGTGCTTTATAAATGAAGGTTTTATGGTAATTATACTGATGAGGAGGTGCTGAGGATGCCACTCTCATTAGGTGAAGCAATTTTGGATCGATTGGCTCTGAGCCGTCACCCTAAAGACATGAGTCAGTATAATAGAGCTAGGGATTCCCAAAGCTGTGGAGATCACATGTTTTGGATTTTTTCTGCAGTTTTTTTTTGCAGTTTGAAAAGTCAAATGTTGTTTCCTGCTTTGATAAAAAAAAAGTATTGTTTTGTAGAGAAATTTAATCTGTATTGACAAGTCAGATGATCCTGATTTGCTCACCTTCTGATCTGCAGGTCTTCAGTGGTTTCTGTCTGGGTTCCTCATCCTAACAGTACATTGTGTATTTTAATACAGGGTCCTGCTCTCGATGTTGCTCTAACCAGATAATGGACTTATGCATAATAATGTTTGCTGCGGATAATCTCATTTTGGAGCCTGCACTTTCTTCCCTGAAAGCATCCTAATTTTATCAACGACGCCTTTTCAGGCTTCCCAAACTTTGAGCAATAACAGCTTTGCAGACACTTCAGCAAGGAACTGGAAATTAGTTTGATTTGAATTGGTGCAGAGTGATGAGCCAGCGATGTACCGCTATTATTCGGTCATGGAGATGTTTATTTTTGTTATTGGTTTCTTGGTTGTTGATTAGTCTTGAGCTACATTTTTTCATTGAACCGGAAAATTGCTGTCTTTCGCCCTGTGAGGTGTCATTATAATATGACTCAATGTTAATACCTTGGTACATCCAGGAATATTAAAGACTTCCCAAATACATTCGGTATCTGGAACACATGTTGTACATCTCAATATAATGATTTGATTACTCACAGAAGCATTGCAATGATTCTACCTTTGTCAATGCACAATCATCGCACACACACATAATCATGCATTAAATATGTACCTAAGTATCACACCTAACAATCAAAAAGTGGAGCAACCCTTCTAACAAATCCTAATTACCTACTTCTCTTCTGCACTTCAAACACAAGCAGGAACATCATGCAGTGTTCAAAGATGTGCAGTTAATGCAATGGCCACTAGGGGCTGGTCCCTAAGGGAGGTTGATCTCCACTTGCTTCCATGTCAAAATGTCCAAATTTGCAGAAGTTACAAACATATTTACTGCCTGGTACATAAGCTGTTTTGTGTTCAGATGCATAAATCAACCAAGTGAGGTGGGTAGGAATACATTAATGTAAACAAAAAATTAAAAAACAATTAAATGCATGCATTAGTTAGGGAATTAGTTCTGAGTCACTTTATCCTCTTAGCATAGCAGTTTCTATCAACTGAATCAATATCTGTGCTGGGAATTAAGACTGAGAGACCAAAGTAATATGGAGCGTTGCACTTTTAAGTGTACTTACAGACCACAGGGTGCTGGAAGGTTCTGGGGGAAATCGTGGCTCACCTTCGGACTTATAGTCTGGCTAACAACACATGCCCTTGCTTGCTCTGTGGCGGCTGAGCAGAATTCGTTCTTTGTTTCAGATTTTGCTAATGAAACGACATTTACAAAATTACAAATTGATGATCAGAATGAATGTAAGGTCAAGTTACTTAGCATCATGGACATGAGCTAATGTAGTTAAAAAAAAAGGGACTGTAGCACCGTATAATGTAATAATTTCCTGAAAATGTAATAACGCCTGAAAATGTAATAAAATTTGCACTTAACTCAATCAAAAATGTAATAAAACCCAATAATGTAATAACTTCTCCAATAATGTCATAAAATATCCTGACTGATATTGTAATAACATTTTTACCGATAATGTAATACCTTATTACATTATTGGGAATTTATTACATGGTACTCAAAGTCTGCAATTTAACCCAATAGTCATTCTGGTGTTTCAAATCCAGTGTATATAACATTATTAGATTCTTAAAACACAAAATGTAGAACTCTGGAATGAAAATGAACATATATATTACATTATTTGTCAAGTATTACATTATTAGTTTTGGAGAAAAAAAAAAAAGACCCACCTGAACATAAATTCCCAATAATGTAATAAGGTATTACATTATTAGTAAAAATTTTATTACAACATCAGTCAGGATATTTTATTACATTATTGGTGAAGTTATTACATTAGTGGATTGTATTACATTTTCGATTGAGTTAAGTGCAAATTTTATTACATTTTCAGGCGTTATTACTGTACATTTTCAGGAAATTATTACAATATAGGGTGCTACAGGGACTTAGACTTCTTTGTTGCACCTGTTGGGTAGAGTCACCTCCTGCCCGGTTGGGACTGTTGAAGCGTAACCCAGCAGTCTTTAGATGAAAGCCCTGGTCCATCACATGTCAGACTTCAAAAGGACTCTTTAGAAACCTGTAGATGATGTCACAGAAGAGTTTGTCAGCTCTCTTTATACAGCCTGAGAGAAAGACCTCTACTGCTACATAACAAGGATCATAATTTGAGTGTGCGGCAGATTTGGCAGTATCTAATTTGATCAAGCAGATGTGGTGGCTGAATACCTGGCGGCAGTCTTTTCAGTGTTTGGCAGAATTAACAAGGAACAGAACAACAGCCGTAGATTTTATCCATCCACACTCACCCTTATGGACAATTTAGACTCATCACTCAACCTAAAGGAGAAAACCCACACAGGCACAGGAGAAGCTCATGCAAGCTCTCACAGCAAGACCCCTGCTAGGTTTTGATCAAATAATCTTCTTGCCAAGAGGTGACAAGAGGGCTTTAACAAAGTATCAGTGTATCAGGTCTATATTGGCACTGATAGCTGTGACCTTTTCCATTTCCCTGTCCATTTGTGTTTTCTTTGTACTGAAGATTAACGCACTACCCACCACCCCAACAGGTCAAACAACAGTTGCGACTAAAGCGAGGGGATTACAACGCCTTTTACTAATTCGATGCAACCAAGAGAGCTGGATTTGCAGCAGGTCATCTGAGGTCTGAGGGCTGAAGCGAGTCCATTTTAAAATGTCCAACTCTGAGGCAGAAATAAACATATTTAAAGCCTGGTTCAAAAACATTTTTGGTCTCCATAGCTCCATTTCATGTCCATGGCAACTGCAGGGAGGTGAACTTTGTTGTACCACAGGAGATACAGTTATATAAAAGCAACCGATTTGTGTATAATTATGGCCATGACCTTTTGGTACAATTTCAAGCTGCCATCACATTAGCCGTTTGGTGCAAGATACTGTCTTGACTTCTGAACTATAAGTAAAGACCTAATAGCACAGTCATTCAGATATGAAAGAGAACATGTTTGTTGTGCGGCTTCTGTTATTTATTCATTTATTTATTGTTTTAAACAGACTGCTGCATGTGGCTGCTGGTTGCCCTGGAAAGGTCCAACCATCAGCCTGTTTAGCTGAGCAGCAGCAGCTTGTGCTGACAGTGCGTTGGCTAACCCAGCGGCTACCAAAACATTTGAAATGGGAGCGCCTGCTGTGGACATCCGGTGGGGAGTCCTCCACCGTGGCTTGGCTGAAGGATTCAGGAGCCACGGCAGATCATTTCAGGACCCTTCCAGGTGTGGGTCGACCGCCACCTGCTGTCAATATGCCCATAACACACTGGTAGGCTGGCCCAAACCACAGGACACTGCAACAGGTCCAGCCCGGCAGCCAGCAGGCCGAATGATGGCCGGTACTCCCCATTTCAGCTTTGGCAGCACTCTCTCTCGAATGTAATTTCGTAGTGGCACTTGTAACTGAACTAAGGTGGACGTGATCCAGCCGGTTTCCAGGCCTGCTCTCTCAGTCCCTTCACAACATGGTGCTGTTTTTTTTTATTTTTTTTTTTTTATTTTGGATCCCCATTAGCGGACGCAAAACGCCAACTAGTCTTCCTGGGGTCCATGAAAATTAAAATACATTCATATAAAAGCACAATTATACATATATATACTTCCTATAGTACTTTACATTTTAAATGTATGAATACATAACTAAATACATAAGTAATTACAATTACATCACTCCATTAACCCCCCCCCCCCCCCCCCCCACATCCCACCCACATCATTACACCAGCAACATCACTGTAGTGGTAACACAACCTGCAACTACATTGATGTAATGTATATCAAACATATATATTAACCATTGTTTATGTCTGTACCCAAAAATAACCTTTTTAGTTGCTTTTTGAAACTGTCTCTGCTTGTTGCTTTAGTTATGGTAGCCTATATGGCAACCTGTTCCACTGTGAGATGGCCCTGTACATACAAGTTCTTTTCATTGCATTTGATCTCGGTAATGGAATAGAAATATGACCCCAGCTAACTTGTCTTGTCCTGTGCTCATGTCTGTTTTGAAGAAGCTGTACAGTAAGAAGATCAACAGGCTTCAGAAGCCTCTTCACAAGACCCACACAGTATGAGCTGAACCAATTCACCTTTGTTTGCAAATCATTTTGTGTTTTATTTAATCATTTTACAGGAAAATAACATGTAAGTTAGACTGTACGAGTGTCACTGTATTCACAATATTAACATTATCATAAATGTAATGTGTTTTATGTGGAAGCACTTTCCGTTGTGGCTTACAAACTGGATTAACTTAAATGGGACATATTATGGCATCTAATACCTATTTTAAACAGGCCTTAAATGTCTTTTGATTTTTTTTGCTAAATAAATGAGAAATTCAGCCTCTGAGTCATGTCTTTAGCATCCCAGTCTCTAACCTCATTATCTATGCAGGATTCTGAGTGGGCGGGGCTATGATAATGAGGCTCTGTGCTGATTGGCTGCCTGAAAGACGCGATACACCGCTACGAAAAAATGACGGAAGCTCCGGCCGGCGGAGTTAGTTGTGGCCGTGGTTTCACGCATCGGAGACCAACCTATGTGAATCGCTCCCGTTGTTACGTAACGACAGGAGCAGAATCTGAACAGCTCGTAGAAGCCACATCACACTGGATGGCTCATCCGGGCGGCTGTACAGACACTGCAGAATTTGGTTGCTTTCCTCCTCTGAGTTGGCAGGCTGAGGGGAGACCACTTTATATATGTTAAAGCAAGAAAAAACATGTTTTTCATAATAGGTCCCCTTTAAGGCCTGGTGGTGAACTTTTACAGCTTCTGCATGTGAGACCTCAGCAGTAAGCAGATGTGCCTGCACAAGATAGAGGATGTCCACTCGTTACAGAGTGACATGAAATGATGAACAAATGAGCACAAATTAAGTAAACTTAAAGTTTGGGGGGTTTTTTTGCTTGCAAACATTCGCACGTGCAGGTGCCCATTTCACTCATATTAAAAACCACCATCGGGCCACGTAAAAACCAGGCTTCACAGCCTCTAATAAAGCCTTTAATAAAAAAAAAGAGGCCTAGTCCTCAGAAGAGAGAGAGAGTTTTTTTAAATGGTTAACTCCACCCCCTAAAAACCAGCTTCTTTGACAAAAGCCATACATACATGGCTGAAAGAGAGCTCTGCAAACTGATATTTTTGGCAGAAGTGTGTTACTTTATTTCATCAAGACCTCAAGAATGTTGTTTCAACATTGACAGGTTTTGCAGAAACTCCACAGTGGATGGCTGCACACTCTTAAAACACACCAAAAAATGACCGAAAAAGAAACAGAAAAGCAACTCAGGAAGAGGCTTTGACCTTCTAAGCACCCCAAATAGAGTACTTAAATATTTTTTACGCTAAATTATTTGCAAAACTTTCTCCCCAAAAGCAGATTTGGTTTGTTGTTAAACCTGTGAGTCCAAGCAGATGGTTGGTGACCCAATCAACCCAGACACAACGGCTTAACGGTGAAAATATGATTACCTGCCTTAAAAAAAAAGAATAAAAAAGTAAATAAATCACTAAAATATATATCACTGATTCAAAGTATGTGGGCTCTAAGCTCCACCAAAATAAAGTATGAAACCCTCATCCTTTTTATGACATTATGAATATGAATGTGAGAAGAGATATGCAGGAACAGAGATTCGAGAGTGCGGATAAATCAGTAATCAGTGTTGGGAATGGCACTAACCAGAATCTTTGTGAATTGATTTAACATATTACTTTATTGCAGAAATTATTGAAGCTAGGTGGTAAATTAGGAGTTGATTTATTTCCCTTTGGGGATTGATAAAGTATTCTTGAAATAAATTTGAATTGAAATTTGAACTGTTCTCCATCAGCAACACATTTCCTTGGATATGAAAGTGAATATTTTTTGTTGTTGAATGTTGAATTCTGACTCCAATCAATTTTAATGTGTGTTGAAATCATTCGAGATCACTTAAAGCCCCGCAGTGCACGAAACATAGGACAGATAATGTAAATGTGCCAGAGTGATATAAATAAGGAGGAAATTAATTTGGAAAAACTTCTGAAGTTGAGATTGGTACTTTGAAATGAGTGCAGAGGATGAAAAGATTTAGGGATTAGAGCAGCTGCTTGGCAAATCCACATCTGCTGCCTGCCGCGTTTCCTGCTCACGCACCGCTGGCTGCTGAGCAACAGTTTGGATGCCAATCAATCCTGGACCTCGTTCAGGTTTTATTCTCCGCCTCGCGGAGATAATAGGACACCTTTTCTGCAAATACAGAAGATCAGAGCCTGGATCAAAACATTGAGTCCTAAATAAATTATTGAAATTTAAATGAATTCCAAATCTAAAAAAAACCTGCTTTCTTGTGATCTCTTCATCAAGCCTGCCGACTGTGATGATAGGTCTGTATTGAGTGTACAGTCTAAATAAGTGTGCGAGAACGTAACAATCGTGTTCCCTGCTCCTGTACTGTAATTCATGTGCTTAAATCTTGTAAACAAGAGCAGAGCTAATTAAGTTCTTAATTACTGCATGCTATTTAAGTTATTCGACATTCCTCCAAATAGGAAATACTATTGCATTCTTGTGGAATAAGGTGTTTATATAACAGATGGTTCCTCAGATCCGCCACAGTGTTTGACCAAGAAATTCCCCATTTTAGCTAAATATATTTCCATAATACGTGTGAAATGTAATCTGTTTCAGTATAAAATCATCAACAGTATATGAAGCTGTGTCGGTGGACAGCCAGAGGGGAAGCCAGTGATTTAAAATCCAAATCCTCTCTACCGTAACGTTTGGAAATGAGCTTGGAGATCGTATTGTGGTCGTGGGCTCGCTACCTTTGAGCAGACAAACCTTCATCTCTCAGCTGGAAGAAAAACCATCTGACTGCTTGAAGAGGAAGCTGGGCTTTGTGGCAAAAATGAGTGCAAAATAATGAAGTTTACAGGCTTTTCTGGTCAAAATGAGTGCAGATCAAAAACTTGCTGATGGATGCTTGAAGGGAACGATGAGTTAAATCCTTTTAATTATTTTTTCAATTAATGAATCCTCCCTCATGGGGCATATTCTCTTTTGATTGATGTGCTTTAGATGAGATTGCAGCGTGGACAAAGAAGCCCACCACATTAACATGTTAATGCAGATTATTTAATGTACCCTATACCTGATTTTTATTGTGTGTATGAAATTAAACCTAATAAAGTTTTAGTTTTGTTGTTTTTTTTTTTGTTTTTTTTTTTTACAAAAATCCAATAAAAATGACTTAATTTATAAATGTAATTAAATGTACATCTCTTGGACCATCCATCCATCCATCCATCTAATAATCTAAAAAACAGGTTATGAGCAGTTTTCAAATCTGATTTTCACACCTATTGTGGACTTTTCCAACTCAAGCATTGGGTCTATACTCCTCAGGATTTAATTGTGATTGGTGGGGTGCCACCCTGAAGGACAACTGAATCCCCACACACCTGTATGCAGAGCTTTATGTGGACAGCATGAGAGACCAAAGAAAGCGTACAAGGGCACTATGGAGGCCAAACCCTTAGGCCGCGTTCAGACTGCAGGCAAATCTGATTCATATCTGATTCCTTCTCATATCCGATTTTCAGGGCTGACTGTCCACACTGTTTTTAGCAAGTGTCCATATCGGATATGGCTCTGTTCAGACTGTGTCACATCATTGACTGATCTGACGGGTTGCCGTAGCAACGACGTCGGAGCGGAGGCGTCACCCAGCGCGTGTGTTGTGTGAAGTCATGTATTTCTTTTATATATAAAAAAAATCCCAAAATATCTGTAGCCTACCGTTTCTGATTGGGTCGGCACTGCGCATCATTTTTAGACATAAAAATGAACGCATACAGCAAAAGTTGTGTCTCGGCAGAGGGACCCGGCGTCCCAGCAAAATGAGAAACAGAGAAAGGTGTTCAGAACAAAACCACCAGCAAAATAACAAACCAACCAACAAAGCTCAGAGTTAACAAAACGAACCAGCAATTAATAACTGGCAGCCCCGCTCCATACCCTCTCCTCCTAGGAGGAGAGGGGCTGACGGGCTGCAGGTTCAGGCTCACAGCGCGACTGAAGGCTGATTTATGGTTCCGCGTTACACCAACGCAGAGCCTACGGCGTAGGGTACGCGGCGACCCGCACCTACGTGGAAATGCGGCCTTTTTTCTGCTATTAAAACATGATTTGTAATGTGAATTTGCAACACTTAAACTACAAATAATAGTTTTTGGCGTGACATCAGAGATTGTACATGCTCTCTGTGAAAGGTGTAGCTCCACAACTGGAAATGGGCGGGTGGTTTGGAGCGTCTGGGACAGTCATATCCGATCTGAGTGTTTGGAGCTGTTCAGACAGACACGCATCTGCCCAAATGAGATATGGATCGGATATATGATCGAAACCTCCTGGAGGTGGTTTCGATCTGGTTTGCAAAAATCGGATATCATGCGGTTTGGGACTGTTCAGACTTCAAAAGAGTCATCCAGTTTCAATCTGGATGGGCTAAAAATCGGATATTTGCCTGCAGTCTGAACGCGGCCTTAGTGGTGCAACGTCAAAGAAGCCAGAGGAGTGTGTTTGGAAGAAAATATTTTATGTTTAAAGGATAAAATGTTGGTGTAACTACTTTCCATTTGGACGATTAGGTTGATTAGTGTTTGAGAAGGTTTGGTGTGAAACATCTGCCCAAAGAAAACCAGTTTTTCTCAGAATAACAAAAAAACATGTTTTCCTTGTTAAGAGTGTGATTTGGAAGCGGTTCAGGGTTTTTCTTGGAGATTGTCTTCCAAAACACACTGACGGAGTCACTAAGGATATAAACGCTGTAGATGTACAGCGCCAGACCTTTGGGATACTCTCGATGTCGTCTTGGGTCCGGTTACTTCGTCTTAATCCCCAAGGCCGCACGTCTGACTCTGACACCTACTTTTAGTCCTTCTTTTTCTCCACAACATGTACTGCAGACCAACATGGTGCCCAGCCACTATCCACACAGCCGCTACCAGTACTGGAGATGAGGGGGGATGGCATCCCCCCCTGAAATAAAAACGGTCAAAATCACCCCCCCTGTAAAACTACCATCCCCCCTTTCCATCCCTTATGTCATTTCATCAATGAATGTGGTTTTACTGCTATTTCAACATTTAGAGTCATCACCAGAAAAATAACACCAGAAAAATAACTTATTTGACAATTTTCATCTGTTTCAAGTAAATTTTCACTTGAAATAAGTAGGGAAATCTGCCAGTGGGACAAGATTTTATCTTTTTATTAAAAGCAAAAGAAATCTTGTACCACTGGCAGATTTTTCTACTTATTTCAAGTGAAAATCTACTTGAAACAGGTGAAAATTGTTGTTTTTTCCAGTGATGAGTCTTGTTTTAAGTGTAATGAGATTTTTTTTACTAAAATGAGACATTTTAACTAGAAATAAGACAAATATTCTTGTTAAGATTTTGAGTTTTTGCAGTGAACCATTTTACTTATCCTGTGAAGGACAGAGTCATATTGATAAGTTCAGAAAACTGTTTTTTATTGTTGTGTTTTGATGTATTTGATGTAAGCCCAGTGGATATTTAAAGCTTACAGAAGGCTGCATTTAACTGCTGCTATGTCATTCCTGCAGTATTTCTGCAGGTGTTTTGGTCACTGCTATTATTTGTTATATATTATATTATTTGTAATCAGCACAAATTATCTGTCCCCATGTGATAAAATCCACCATCCCCCCTGATTTGTTTTTACAACTCGAGTACTAGCCGCTACCAACTTAGAAGAGACACAGCAACGAGACTGATCAGTAGGGATCAATGCTACGCTGCCAGCTGTGTCTCCAGGCTGGGCCTGCTGAGCCCTGTGCCGGTGAGTTTCTCAAACAAAGCAGTCAAAGACTTTTCTTACCCGGAAGACCACAAGACCTTTTTTCTTTTCTGCCCTTTTGTGGATATAAAACTAGTCTCGTCTCTCTAAGGCCCAAACTCAAACGTTTGCCACAGGTTCATACATCTGCAAGTGCACATTGTGTTTGTACTTACAAAAGCACACGATTAACATGAGCCTGAGGGTGGTTTGAACCTGCAATCATTTCCCCCAAAAATGTCCCTCGTCACATTTTAAGGGCTTCAGCTTCAAGCAGTCGGATCAACAGAGTGAAAGCAGTTGATAGAACTAAACTGAGGAAGACAGTCTAAAGTAAAAACCTTGTTTCCAAAGAGAAACACCTTTGATGCAACTTTTTTTTTCTTCATTTTTCCATCAACGAGGAAGCAGTGCAGAGCTATGCTGCATTTATAAATCCTATTATTTTTAGCTGTTGTGACACTAAAAACCATCTTGAGAGTGCCAGTGCTGCAAGCTGATTGGTCCACAACAGCATGCCTCGTTTTTGCAAAAGAATAGTTTGAAGTAGACAAGAATTATGCTGGATTTATGTAACGAGAATAAGAAAAAATATTTTTGTGGCAGCTTATCAAGGACACTTTGCAGAATAGGTGAAAGGTTTGACGCTGCTGATAACAACACAGGATTGAGCGAAGACCACAACATTTTATGGTCATGTTCTGCATTTACATTGGCTAAGCTATCTTAAATACAGCACAGCTTATAACAGGTGGATGATGGGGGAGAAAAAAAGCTTCATGTAAACAACATCAGGTCAAAGATAAATCAGTCCAATCACAAAAACCTAAGGCTGAGCCATACTTGGAAAGTACAATAAGCCTTTGGCTGATTGTTCCCACAGTTTTGGTATCACACCCTCAACTGTGGCTGCTTAGGTCTGGGTCTTAGTATCTGTGGTAACTGACGTATCAGTGAGATGACCGGGTTAGGCTGCTGTTTCTGAGGTTCTTCAACAGGAGGAGCGGGAGATAGTCACAGTACAGATCGCCTTATCCAAAGCCCAGATTAAATCACAGGGCAGCTGTGATCTACAGGCCTTCGCCCTATTCACCGCTTCAATAAAGCTGCGGACTGTAATCCTAATTTAAAAGACAAAAAAAGAAAACTGGGCTATCTTAATACAAAGATTAACATGCAGTCGTGCATTTAGGGACTTTTATCATTTCATATTTTTAACATCTTGTTGCAACTCACCTGGTGGGATTCCCTTTTTCACCCATCCATCTATCATCTATACCTGCTGGCACCTTATGGTAGGGCTGCAACTAACGACTATTTTAATAGTTGACTAGTCACCGACTATTGAAACGATTAGTCGACTAATCGGATAATTAGTAATTTTTTCTTAAATTTAGTATGTCGCTTTAATTATGTGGCAAATGATAATAAACACGAGAAAGATGGGTACTTCAATGAAAAATACAGGACTGTCTCAGAAAATTAGAATATTGTGATAAAGTCCTTTATTTTCTGTAATGCAAAAATGTCGTACATTCTGGATTCATTACAAATCAACTGAAATATTGCAAGCCTTTTATTATTTTAATATTGCTGATCATGGCTTACACCTTAAGAAAACTCAAATATCCTATCTGAAAAAATTTGGATATTCTGGGAATCTTAAACTGTAAGCCATAATCAGCAATATTAAAATAATAAAAGGCTTGCAATATTTCAGTTGATTTGTAATGAATCCAGAATGTATGACATTTTTGTTGTTTTAATTGCATTACAGAAAATAAAGAACTTTGTCACAATATTCTAATTTTCTGAGACAGTCCTGTATATTTTATTCAACTTTGCCCCTGTTCATACCAAAAATTAATAAAATGTCCTATTTAAAACCAAGGACAGGCAGTGATCAGTCAGACATAAATCCATTAATAAATATACCTCTGTCCATTATTTTTCATTTTTTAAGAACAGGCAAATGTGTTATATAAAAAATAAAATAAAACGTCTCATATTTTTTCTGTATCAAGTGGGTGAAATCGGTTCTGGATGGCAGGACGTTCTCTGGGTTGAACTGGTGTATCATTTGTTGAAACTCGTCACCCAGACCCGACGTGCTTTCTCTTCAAATGCTTGTGCATTACCAATGTGCTCCCGTGATAAGCAAGGTCGGCTTTGCAAACCTTGCAAGTCTTCTTTTTATTTACCTTATCGAGGCTAAAAGGCTCCAAAACTTTAGAAGTTTTGTTACATGCAGCTGCTACAGGACGGGACGCCGTCATTTCTGTTTACCCGCTACCGCTCGGCAGAGACGCTATCGCGCATGCGCGACTCTCGGCAGAGATTGTATTGAAGTGAGACGACTCACTCTGTTGGAAAAACACGTCTGGCGACAATTGTCGACAATGGAATTCATTGTCGACAATTTTGATTATCGATTTTTGTCGACAACGTTGACGAATCGTTGCAGCCCTACCTTATGGTCACAGGGGTCTGCAGCTCTCTTTGCATGAAAGGCAGGGGTACACCTTGGACATGTCACCAGTCCACTGCAGGTCATCTTGCATAATAGATTTAATTGTGGCTCGTGAGTATTTTCATGAATTATACACAGTGGCTGCGGCATTAGCTGCTATCTGAGCCAAGAATTAAGACTTACCGCACTGAGTAAAACTTCTATAGAGTTTTCATCGGATGTGACCAACACTAGGAAAATGCAAAACAGAAAAAAAGGATAAATTATTTTTAGAAAATAATTCTAACCCTAACCCTAACCCTCCATGGAGAAAATATATTTAAAAACTAAATCATCATATAGATGCTCAGTCGTCTGCACTCAGCGACTATTTCTCAAGCATGACATTGAGGCTGTTTGGGTGTGAAGTTGGTGTTGGACACAGAAAAGCTAACAACTCAATTTCATATCAGATAAACAGGCACATCACACTCACGCCCAGGTGCAGATTCGCCAATGTTCCCAGAATATGCTGAGAGTCATAATTTACATTTCCACTTCATGACACACTGATATCAGCACCATCAATCTGCAGTGTTCCAGCAGAAGGTTAGTTATTACTTCAGAGCAGTCAGCATTTTCAATGCTTGTATTGGAGCATCATGTGGACTGGCACCACGCAAAGGCGTATCATTGGTGTTAACAACCTTCACACCCGAGCGACAGACAGTGTGGAATGACATTAAGATGGATGGGCTACAGCCCTTCTCAGCCAGAATATTTATTCATTCCAATGATTTGAAAATATTTGAATTTTTCATTGAGAAGTAGAAAAGGTTTCTGAGAGAGTTTTGTAGCCTCCATCCAGAACCAGACAATGGAGGCAACACTCTGGGATGAGAATCATTGATAATTATCTCCCCAATCTTTTCTATCAGCTCTTTTTGTTGGACACCAAGCAATTTCCAAGCCACTCAGCAGATATAATCTCACTAGTGAGTTGCTATCAAATAACTGTTGAAGCCCCAGCAGAACAATGGAGATCCATGTGGTGCACGACCAATGATCCCACCCAAAGACTCAAAGAGCTGAGAACTGTCATTAGGATGGGCAAAGCACTGTATCATAAACCAGTCTGAGTACAAAAGCAGGGGACTATAAGTAAGCCCACTCCTTTCACACAACATGATTTTCAGCCCTATTTGACACTGATCAAGAGGGAAATCAGAGAGAAGTTGGCAGTCACCAGTCAGTACGAAAATGTTTTGAGTGAACGGCTCAAAGATGCACCTTATACATCTGCCAATGTGTTGCCGAGCCGTTGCCAACGGATAATTACAACGTTGTAGCAAATGTCTGCATCCGTTAGGGGACTCCCCTTTTGAGTTACTGTCTATGGGAGAGAAAGGCAGAGGATGAAGTCATCATGAGGAAGAGAAGCCCTGAAGGGATACCCACAATGCAAGGGAGATATTCTGCAACCATTTAGTGAGATGGAACGTGTCGTCTCACATTACAAACGGGCCGGTGATTTTTCATTTCTCACCTTTAACTCTCTCCGTTGCAGAGACAGTCCGTGCTGCTCACAGAGTTCAGTCCCTGAGCCGTTTGTCTCTCTTCTATTTTTCAATTGTGGCCTGAACAAACATTGCACAGATTGTTCTACTTTGTTCTTTTCGTGGAACATTTTCAGATAACTAATTGTTTGCGCTTCATTTAGCCTGATTTTCTCATGTGGCCTGTTGACAGAAATGTGTGACCCATCAGGTGACCAAGTCACGGAAAGATCATGTAATGTGGGACACGTCATTATCAATTAGTCCTTTGCACAACTTCAGGACTCCCAACGAGAAGACATCAAGTGTCAGGGCCGCCGCAAGGGGTGTGCGAACCGTGCGACCGCACGGGGCCTCGCGCCCCAAGGGGCCTCGCGCTATGGGCTGTTTTTTTTTTTTTTTCCTCGTTTTTTTTTCCTTTTTTCCCTTATAAATATCAACAGTCACGTTCCATTACTGACCTAATGTGTACTAGTCTGTGCATATCAATAAATATATGTGCAATGATGCGCGTGTCTGTTGTTCAATACAACTGCGTCAGACCAAGCGCAGACACAAGGTGCTCTGATCCAGACGGGTGGAGTGTGGAACAAACTGTCACACAATGTCGAGAGAACGAGACAGATTCAGGAAATTTTCATCAGGGGATGAAAAAAGAAAAAAAACTAAACAAAATGGAAGAGTTTAATGCCTCTCTGAAAGGCTCGTTTGATAAATTTGTTACAAAAATCACCGATCCGACTGGGTCTCAAGCAGCCGTGGGGCCCCGCGTCGAGGCAAGCCGAGATGATGATGAGGCAAGGGAAGGTATCTAGTACTTTGCTAATTGGAGAGTTAAAATTGCGCATATAGACACCCGATCCGACCCGAAAAACCCAAAAATTTCACCCCCCTGGCCATTTCGCACAGGGCCTCGCAAATCTCCCAGATGGCTCTGTCAAGTGTCGTAGTCTGAACAGCACAGAAATCTACCACCCCTTAGTAGTGTGCGAGTGCTGATTGGAAGTCCAGTCCCTTGTTAGGATTTTATGAAATTGTTAAAAGTATGAGGGGTTTTTCTATAAAATTGTACATTGGTGGTTGAACCAGCTCCTGTTTTTATGAGCAGACTGATTAGCTGAGCTCTTCTTTAGGTGAGGACGGTGAAGAGGAACGGATGTTTAAGATTGATGGGCCCCCTCCTGTTTTTCTCTGGGTTTTGGTTGTTGTAGATCTTTGCTGGGTTGGCATGTTGGATTAGAGATATAGACAACAGAAAATATATGGCTGAAAGTGTGACATGTTTAAGTTTCTTTCCCTGCAGTTGGCCTCCCAGAGAAGGTTCAACATCGGCTCCTAAAACGTACAAAACACCTCCCTTTTTCAGTATAAATATGACTGGATTGATGACCACAGTGTGCATTTTCTCTCCTACCTATGTGATTTGATAATAATGTACCTCCGGCTGGAACATATTGTGCATGATATAATAAAAGCTTGTATTAAAATTTGATTCTGTTCACTGGTTTTCTTATGGTGCACCAGGCAAACGAATAAGAGGATCTTTCACCCTCTTGACAGAGGTAGATGCAAGACACTGGACTCACAGGACCTTTTGCAGGCGATGGGTTCAAAGGAGGGCGGTCCCACTAAGTTCTTTAGGAGTGCTCCCAGCTGGACGCTGTAGACAAAAAGAGTCGGACACCAGTCTCTTGCTAGTCACGTTTCCATTACACTTTTGTGCAAAAGAAAATCGATTCTCTGAAAGTTCAATGAAGGTAGCGCTGTAGGGGGTCGATGTTTCCACTGAAAGGTGTTTTTGGAAAAAGCATAATCCTCGTAACTATCCATATCTCCTTCTGTGAGACTTCTCTTCAAAACAACAAAAAAGAAAATCTCAACGTTGAAGAAAATGGACTAAAACATTTTTAGTCTCTGTCAAATTACTGTGATCGCCGCTACTGCTGTTGAGAAAATAGCTGGATGATAAAGACAGCGGGTGATCATTCAAATGATTATTCAGAGGCAAAGCCAGTGTGTAATGTATAAGGATTAAGCAGTATTACAGGACAACTCGTATTAACAAGGCCAAAATCAGATGGAAACTAGATTATGATGACTTTAGATTGACTGGCTACGTCACATCCAGGGCTGTCAGAGATGTGGAAATCCTCAAAAAGCGTTTCCATTACACTTTTGCGAATAAGTGGATTATCAAATTGCCTGAAAAAAATGATAATCTTTTTTTTTTAATTAGAGTCGTTTCCATTATGGATTTATTTTTCAATACTTGGTTTTGCGGGAATGTAGGGCTAATAGAAATGCGCCTAGAGACTAGTATCTCCACCACACTTGGCTCCAGGGTGAACCCCATCTCCCTTATCCACATTAAATGTCATTCAGCCTTGATGTTTTAATCATAAGCACTTCTGATCCGTGTTTTGTTTGGCCCTTAACCTAAGACAAATTTACCTTGGGCGAACATAACAAGGTCAAAGCACCAGAAGACACAGAGAAGCTCTACACTCTGCCAGTTGCATCGAGAATGACTTTAATTAGTGTGCAGACCAGTGAGATGTGTCACCTTGGTTTATTTACAGTTTGACAGATTATGTCAGTCAGCTTCTTCAGGCTGATGCACACGCTGCAGCTCTGAACCCACAGAGGTGCTATTACGTTTACCTTTAAAGCCTATATCACTTTAAAGCCAGATCTCATTTAAATAGCAGTTTGACTTTGTAACATTTACTGGAATATTCTTTTTTTTTCAGTTCTGACAGGAAGTTAAAAAAAATCACTTTCCTGAATCTTATATCAAAAGCAGCACATCAGTGAGACACTTTATATACATTCCATCTGAGGTCAAATACTAACAGCAAAATGCTGAAATGACCAGGATTTGGTTTTTCTACCCCTGTGAGATGTATGTCTGTGTTAGGATCTCCAGGATCTCCATCTACTGCCTGGATGCTGTTACGGTGTTAGTTTATGTATGTGGGGGCGGTATTTGACTTCACAGAGGGCTGATTCAATTTTATTTGCATCATTCGCCTAAAAATTGTGTTCACAAGGTTCCTTTGGAGGTGACACTTATTTCCTCAGTTCTGTATGACAGAAACTGAGCATGTACTGTATGTGATACAAGTGAAAGCTTCAGTTAGTGACGCAAGTAAGGCTACAATATTAGGCCAATTTAATCTAGAAATGCAGGGTAGAGAGCATAGCGTAATCAAGCTACAGTATGTCTGCATGGATTCACTATTAAAGGTGAATGACAATCTTACTGATGATTTTTAGAAAAAAGCAATGCAAACCAGACCTTCATATTATTGTGAAGATGTGAAGAGAGGTTTTGTGGAGCCAGTATGAGGTTTGTAGCATGTGGCTTTAAGTTATTCATAAGAATGTGTCTAAACAAGGACGTCTTCATGAGGCAGCAGCGGCAGCAGCAGCACTGCTGTGCCGTTTGCTTTGCACTTGTGTTGCACTTTAACTACAACACTTACGCCAGCTGAACTGTCAGGCCTCCTGCTTCTCCATCTCATCGGTAGCTTTTCCAGCTGGCAAACCGAAGGAAAAAAGACGGCAAAAAATGGAAAACAAATGAGATTTTCACAGAGATCATTTATAAATCTATTTCAGAGCACTCTCATAGTTTGATATAGTCTTCTGGCTGCTTGTAAAACTGTCATGCCAGGCAGTCTATTGATTCTGCAAGGAACCTTCCCACTGAAATACATTATACGCTGCAGTCATACAGAGAAGAGACCTGATGTACACCATTCTGTTTGTCTTTAAAAATGTATGATCCAAACAGTGCTACATATAAGCTTTTTTTCCATTACATTTATATTCAAAGAAGACACGTTGTGGCCAATTTAAATTTTCAAAAGCTGACAATTTCTTGAGGTCTTCGTGAAATGTTTCTGATAGTCTCTTCTAAAAATACTACAGAGATGCAGAACAAACCCCTGTTTAAACAACGTCCTCGGAGTTCAAAGCAGCTGTTTGGAAACTGGTGTCATTCATTTGACTCCACACCCTTCCCTTCTTTATTAGAAGTGCCTGCTTTGACATCGATGTTACAATTTTCCACTGCCCTCATCAGAGGTGCAACAAATGCAACCTGATGGGAAATTGGGTGGAGACGAAGACGGGGAAGCTGGATAAGTCCCCTCTGGTCTGGGACTGTGATGCAACAGTAGCCTTAACAGCTGAACTGCTCAATGAATGAAGATTTCACACCAGAGACCAGTGATGGGCGAATCCCCACAGATCCAGGTTAATCACCTGCATCTGTGGGAGGACTCATGAGTTGGAAATCCCAAACTCAATTCAGTTCCGAAAGGAACTGAATTGTAGTACTCTGATTGCTACTCACATGAGGGTCATACCCTGCACATTTCAACTTATACAACCTGACAGCAAGCTTTCAGCTCTCTGTTTAAGCTGCTAGCAGTGCTAATTGTTGAAGTCACAGCGTTCAACATACTGATCTGGAAGCCGGTGTTCTACCATGAATCCATGATTCTAGTAGTCTGGACCTGGACCCTCCCAGGGAGTTCTTTGTAACAAAACAATCAGCTGCATCAGTTTAGTTTAGTACATCTCAGAAGATGGATTCCAATGATGGGGATCTTGTGTAAAACCTAGAGGGCGCAGGCAGGTGGAAGCAGCAGCGGGCCAGCATGCAGCTTCCGAAGCTCCGGCCTGCAAATATGCACAAAAGAGAAAAAAGGGGGGCCAGCAAAAGAAACTACAGGAGCGATGGACAAAAATGATAGCTATGAGATACTTATAATAAGTAAAAATGGAATGGAGAAGAGAGGAAGGGAAGAGGAGAGGAGAAGAAGGGTGAGAGGCACCGCCCAGTGAATCATGTCGGTGCCCCCCTGCAGCATAGGCCTATAGCAGCATATCTACCGCGAAGCTATATTTGAGACTAACTATTATAGTCTTGGAAAACCAATTGGAATGACAAGATCAATATTGCTAGAGGTGAGATGATTTCATTTGATTGCTCTTTGTGTGTTGCAAAGGCTGCGACAAATGAGAGGAAACATCTCATACTCCATAGCAGCATCAAGACGGCTGAGCATCGACGTGCCAAAAGCATGTTGTGAGGTAAATCAACCTTTGAACTTGTTTTGTCATTGTGAAATTGTCACATGCGTGGCTAACAGAAGCCACATCAGCCACTTCCTGATCTACTAGGTTTTGAACTGTCCTGTGACAGGTGACCACTGTAATGTCAGGACTCAATCAAACGTTATCACTTCCACCCATTGTCCACTACCCAATGTCTACTGTCTACTGTTTACTATGCATTGTCCTTATATGATCAATTCCTGTCAAAGTTTCTTAATAAAAGCATCTTCTAGAGGGAGGATCTTGGGGAAGCTCAGGAGTTCTCAATGAGGGCAGTTGCCCTGCACTCCTGTTGCTCTCCCCCCTCCTGCAGGAGTGCGCTAAAAACCCATTCCAAGGTAGTCTTTGTGTCTTTCCTCATTATGAATTTATGTAATGTTGTTTTAAACCTAACATTGTCCAACCCATTCCATGCTGAAGTATCTAAGCCAAGGCAGGGACTTGTGTTGGGCCCGTAAATTTCTCACTTCGAAGCCATTCCTACAAAGAGGAGACACACATTAGGCTTGTGGCTCTGCAAAACTACTCCAGAAACCTGCCTAAACAAAGTGTAAAACAACTGACACCAACACCACTGCTATTTTCCAAGCAGCTGACCAATCAAAGTGGATGAGGCCTGTTACAGTGTACAGGCCTAGTCCAGGGGTGTTTTAAAGAAAGAGGAGCTACAATGTTTAAGACCTGCTGCAGAAATGAGCAGTATGAGAAAAGTAACCAGGTGTGGAACCTAGTTTTATCTGCTCACAATCTGCCTCCAACTGAAGCTCATAGCTGAACACCCTATTAATCATGATTATGCCTGCAAACAAAAGCACGCATTTATGAAGTCCCATTTCACCATTAACCATCGGTGACAGCCATTTCAGCGTGGAGGAAGCAGTAACTGGATTGTGTGAGCGGTGCATTGTGTGCTGTGGAGGGATTGTATGTGTTCTGTAGGTGGGAATCAAAGTGAAAGAGTGTGTTCAGCTTCCAGATTTTCTCTTCAACAGCTCTCCTGTGAGAAACAAAAGGTATCAAACAGAATAGGATTAAAGTGATTAAAAAGAGAGAAATAAAAAACATCTGTTGCCAACCCACCCTATATTTCTACTTAAATGCATCTCTTGAAAGAAGCTTCCCTTTATTCAAGCACATTTCTGATATTCTAAGAAAATCTTCCTGTGACAATAATTCAAAGCTAAGTCTCTTACGAAACTATACTAAAAGTGTGAGTTTCTTTCTAAAGTTCATATCTTGACTTGAGTTGAAACAATAAATCATCAAGTAAGAGAAAATGATGCAATGCAGGTTGAAACAAAAGGAGCTTTTCCATCCAGTTTCTATGGATGCATGATCCATTTTCCATGTTCTTATTGGTGTTAGGGAGAATTTCTGACCTCCATGACCTTGTGTGACTGAATTAGAGGGTTGTCCTTACTTTTATGATGCTCTTGACTTTGCTTGATGTGAAAAAGTTTCAACTAAATATGTTGGGGATTTGGACTGGCTCAATTTTCATAGGCTTGAAGGGGCGGTGCATGTTGATGAGGATGTGTTCTCACGTCACCAGCGCTGCCAATGGGAAGCAGCATTATAGCCACTTCAATGTTAAGATTCACAGAATCTGAATGGACAATGCTTTAATCTTTTTTTTGTTGCCTTTGTTGACAGTGTAGGTGGACAAGAAATGGGTATAGAGGAGAGAGGGGAAGACACACAGGCCGGGACTCAAACCTGCGCTACCTGCATGAGGGCAATAGCCTCTGCAAATGGCACCCGCTCAACCCATTGAACTAGAGAGGCCACGCTTTCATCTTAAACGCACCAGTTTTCCAGCAGGATACCAATGAAAGAGTGATCTGCCTTTTTCTTCATATAAAATGGTTTGTTTTTGTTTCTGTTTTGGAAGAAATGTGTATTCGGGACAATTCAACAAATACTTTCTATCGTAAACCCTGACTGCTTTGACAGCAGAGATGTAATGTTTGTTGTTGTTGGAGTTCCTCCGGTTCACAACCTGCATTCGTAAAACCTGTTTCTGGCCCGAATATGAAGGTGACCAGATCTCTGGACTTTACAAGGTTGAAAAACCGAAGCCATCTTCCAGTTTTACTTATTGTAGCTTGGTTTGGTTCCCGTTCATGACCAACAACAGGAGGTGTGTTCATGAGTCAACCCCACCCTTCATTGAACGTTTACAAAAGATTCACCTACTAGAAAACACTTAAGACAGCATCATTCAAAGACAGTAGAGATTGTGTGTGAGATTCCTTTTACTGCAAAACAAATCTACCTACGGGTATTAATAAAGTTAGCTTGAACTTGAATTCCATGTTCAGGAAGTCGAGTTTCTCCTGATATTTCATTTGCTGTTCAGAAATCATCAAAAACTGTTTGGGGGTATGATGAGTGCAAAACTAATTTAGAAGTCTCCAAGATAAAATAAAAATTGTTGCAAATAGCCATCTGATGTACACTTTAAACATGTTCTAAGCTCTTTTGATTAATCATTTGCAAGATATTAGACCTATGGGGCCTAAAAGTGCTAAGCATTATTATAGTCGTTATTTCTGGAATGCAAACATATCCTTGAAAACTCATTCAGTGATGAAGTGATGAGTATGTTTGTACTTTCATACCATTGAACTTGCATTCTGCCTTTTTTACGACTGTTAGCTTGTCTCTAACTCTCTCTGCTCACATACTGTATCTTGTATATTTATTCATCCCAAGTCCCAACGAAGCAGCTCTCTTTCACATGAATCTTTGTTTCTGTTTTATTAGACAGCAAAACGACTCTGAAACCGTGACAGCAGGAAGTCTGGTAAGACTGTCTCTGCTGTCTCAAAGCATTTTCACTCTGTTGCTCTGCTCTGAGAAAAAGCAAAGATCCTTATTTAATTGTTGAATCTGACAAACTTACCATTTGCTTTATATAAAAACCTCACCCATAATTTTATTTAGCTTTATCCATATCGAGGCTACCTCTGGAGATAAAGTAAAGTGGGACAGGATTTCACAAATGTTTTCCCACACAGTCCACGACCTCCTAAACCACACTGAGAAGACTGTTTGGCCCAAACGGCTGATTTTTACAGTTTTCTCTGGGACACACTTGACTTCTAGTGACGGGTTAACTCAAGGGGAGTGGCTGCCTAAACATCTTCATTCTCTTGGGCCTTTGTGCTACACCTGGCTCTCACAACAGCTGGCATTACCCATGTCTGAAAAACAAAACTAGCTAGGAAGTTTGAGCCACATCTAGCCAATGCACTTGCCAAAGCCATAACTGAGCCAGAAGGGCTAGAAGTAGCTCAGATTAGGACAAAATGCATTTAATCATTACATGTGCCATCTAATGATTAAACACAAGCCACGGAACCCCCCAAAACAAGCTAAATTTGTTGTCAAGTTAGCATTTCTGAACAAATTAGCAAACAACCATCAGTTGGCAAAGCTGGACAAACGGCACACTTTTTTTTTTCCATTACTTTGGTCAAGTTGTCATTTTTTAGATCCTTCTTTGTCGTCTGTGGATGAACAAACAAACTAACCAGCTGTTGTCAAGCTCTTTAGCATCGTTACAGACATTCACAGCTTTTACACACCAGGAAAGATGTAGGGTCTGAAAACGGTCCAGTGGTTCACCTTCCACCAACAGTTGCTCATCAAACTGCCTTTGCACGCAGTTGGTTAGCGCTATGACCAATGAGAGCAACGGACAAGTTGACGTGTTCAGAGTGACGTAAACGAGTCAAGGGGGAGAGCGTGTTGTGAAGAAGAGTAAAAGATTGCTGCCAAAACAGCAAATACATGAGTCTTTCAAAGATTATTGGAGTGCCGTTTTAGGTTACTAGGAGAGCAATGTTATTTCAAAACGAAAACAATAATGCATGGCCTTTGTTGAAATCTAATGTGACTTAAAAGCAGGGCAAGTGATTTTTGGATGATGTTATGTCTGCTGATATTTGAAACGTGCCCTAACACGAACCCTCCGCTTGTGAGAACTGGATAAGGCAATGTTTGTTATGAATGTGATGAGATTAGCAAGTTCGCAAATTAAATAGCTGACATGTTAAATAAAAACCATGGTAGACAGAAGGTTACCTAATCATCAGGGGCCTCATTTATAAAAGAGTGCATAGGATTCATACTAAAAGTGCACGTGCGCCCAAAAGCCGAAAATGGCGTGCGCAAAAAATAATCCGGATTTATAAAACCGCGTGCACGCACATCTGCACGCAATGTTCGCTTTATAAATCACAGTCCAGCTGGAAGGTTGCGCACGTGAATTCGCCTCATATCCCGCCCTCTACACGCCTTCTTTTCTTTTTACCAAGAATGGTCAATGCAAAGCACCTGGCGACTGTATTTGCATATAAATGTGTTAAATCGTCTATTTGCATGAAAAATCCTTTGAAAAAAAAGAAACTGAGATAAAAGAAACGGGAATCATACGGTAGTATTTTCTGCCAAGGTAGGACACCTCGGCAGAGAAGTTTATCATTTCATCCTACGGGTAGGACGATTCGCGGAGGTAGGACAACTCGTCCGAACACCGGCTTGGGTTTACATGGATCTATAAGTCTGATATGTGATGACATTAAAAGTATGACATGAATCTGGCTTCATTTCACCACCTCACCGCCTGCGTCGCCAGTTCCCCATATCTTCAAAATGTTCGTGCGCTAGGGTCCGGGTTTGCGTAAAGATACGCACATTTTCCCGTTAAGTTTTTTAAATCCCAACCTTTGCGTAGAAGGTGGCGTGCACATCTTTCAAGCCCTGTTTTGTGCGCAAGCAAGCTTTATAAATGAGGCCCCAGGTCAGTAAGATTGTACTGTTATGGGAGCACATTTGCAGTTGCAGATAAAAAAAAACATTGAAAAACAGGACAAAATCAGGACAGTAGGAAGGCTATTACCGTATTATTATATTCAAATCAAGTTCATGATATTGGCTTATCGACACATGCATGTGCAGGTGGAGTGAGCTGGTAAAGAGGGGCGTCAAGAAACAGGATCAAACAGGTTACGATTTATCAGTCTTTGGAATCAATCATCCACACTTGAGTATGCAGATATCTGTGACCGACTGCTTTGAACAGGCTCCGGCTGCACGCAGGGAAAGACTCATCTGGAGATGATTTCGGGTTTTATCAGCTTTTTAAAATGCATCTGTATTCAAACAAAGACTGGTGCACTGAACATGAAGTCCTGCCTCAGTTATCCAGTGTGTGGATACCCAACCGCTACGATGGAAAATGAGACATTTGTTATCGCCCCCAGCGGATAATTCATCAGACCAAAGCTGGTGCGTTTTCACTTTGCCAGATGGTAAGAAAGAAGGAAGGAAACAACAGAAACACGGTTTATGTGATAATTTTACTAATGCCCAAGGAAAGACTGCCAGGTATACATTAATATAAATATATAAACTTAGAAATGTTTCTTTTTATGGTTGAATCATTTCTTCACAAACATTAGATTTTCATGTGACATATTGCAAGAAAAAGAACAAAATAGTAGCTAAGCTGAGGGTTTAACCAGATCGTTTGATGTTGATAAAATAAAAAAAAAAGTTTATTTCTATAACATGCATTTCATCCTGCACTAACTTCTATGTAAAAGTTGTTTTACTATATATATATATATACACACACACACACACACACACACACACACACACACACACACACACACACACACACACACACACACACACACACACACACACACACACACACACACACACATACATGACTGTCTCAGAAAATTTGAATATTGTCCTTTATTTTCTGTAATGCAAAAATGTCATACATTCTGGATTCATTACAAATCAACTGAAATATTGCAATCCTTTTATTATTTTAATATTGCTGATCATGGCTTACAGTTTAAGAAAACTCAAATATCCTATCTCAAAAAAGTTGAATATTCTGTGAATCTTAATCTTAAACTGTAAACCATGATCAGCAATATTAAAATAATAAAAGGCTTGCAATATTTCAGTTGATTTGTAATGAATCCAGAATGTATGACGTATTTGTTTTTTTTTTAAATTGCTTTACAGAAAATAAAGAACTTTATCACAATATTCAAATTTTCTGAGACAGTCCTGTACATGCACACACACACTTCCAGGAGGAGCAGTGATTATTATTGCTAATTTAAGGACCAACCCGAAAAATACATTTTAATAGTGCATTCCTTATTCAGCAAGATAGCAGACAAGCACACACACACAGTCACACACACGATCCAGTCCAGAAGTGACTGCCAATGATGACTTGGCCATATGCACCGCCAGCTCCATCAGCAGAGGTAAATTTCTTCAACAGGACCTCGTGGATGAGGAAACTGGAGGTCAGAAAGGCCACTGAGATGTCCTTTCATGTCTTATCAGTCTGTGTAACTCAAAGTTCCCCCTTTAAAGTGTCAGAGCTTGTCAATAATAACCAAGCAGGAGCCAGAAAAGCCACTTGATTCGATGGTTGAGATAAATATCGTCATGTCAGGTCCCTTCCAAACACCTAAATGATATAAGAGGATTAAATAAACGTTCTCTGTTCCTGACAGTGGCGTTTTAGCTTGGATCAGTAGAACCTGTGTTTGTCGTGTTCCTGCAATCACGTTGAACATTAAGTACATGTTTCTGTTTAGATGGTCATTTAGTAATTGGCCCAATATGTTTTTCTATATGTGGCATATGATAATTAGGGCCCGAGCACTTACAGTGCGATGGCCCTATTGTATCTGTAGGAATTATAATTTTTTTCCTCGTTTTTTTTTTTTCTCCGACGAAATGAGGGCCTTTTTGCCCCCCTAAACGTGCCCCAAAAGTAACCAAATTTTGCACGCAAGCCATGCCTGGTGAAAAATTTGATATTTAATGGTTTGCATTAATGAGCGTGGCCTAATGGCTCAACAGCGCCCCCTACAAAACTTTGCGCCTCAAGCCCCACAATACGGTTTGACGTACATGCATGAAAATCGGTACACACCTGTATCATGTCGCAACAAGAAAAGTCTCTTGGCGCCATGGCCGATACCGAACAGGAAGTCGGCCATTTTGAATTAATCGTGTAATTTTGGCGCAATTTATGCCCTTTCATCGGCCGCTTCTTTGCCCGAGAACCGTAACATGTACCCAGGTGTGTTATACATCAAAATGTGCGTCTCGATTCTGTGACGATGCATATTACTTTTCTCAATCAAAAGCGTTACCGTGGCGATGCTAGATGCCAAAAAGCGTGCCCACCTTCTATCTGGTTGGTCCATATTTGATATTTCCTGCTTTCTGCCATAACTTTTGAATGGTTTGATATAGAGAGTCGTGGGTGGTGTCATCCACTAAATGTCCAGGCCTGAAGAATCTACATGCAAGTCATACAAGCGTTTCCACTGCAGCCTGAACTTGCACAAGGGTGCGAGGGCCCGTTCATCGCTGCTTGCAGCTACAATTCACCTTTTTATTTAAGCAGCTGCAACTTCTGGTCATATTTCTACAATTATTCTTCCATTTTATTTAGTCGCCTGCTTAAATATCTGTTTTCACATGATGGGTTTAGCTGTTGTGAATCTCAGCCACTCAATGGGATCAGCCCCGCAGGAATGTTGCAGCGTGGTTGGAACCGTCCCAGAACCGACCGTTTACTTCCCTAAAGAAACCTGTCTCCTTTAAGTCTCAGCCGTGGCGAAGCTGCATCACTTTACACGGGGATGCCTAAGCTGACAGGAAGATACAACAATGGCATCAAGTCTGGTCCATTTTCAAAATAAAACACCAAGGAGGAACACCAGCTCGTACATCAACTTTTTTTTTTTTGTGTTAATCCCTGGAGAGGATTAGAGTTTCAGAAAAGATTTCAACCATGTACGAGGAGAGGTGAACTTTATAAGCTGAAAGGCACATTTTATTTCAGTCTATCCAACCTTTTAAACCTTTTAAACGAGCACATTATCACATGATCCCCACGTGATGTCAAAACTCATGAATCTCATAAATCCAGCTGAACAGTCGACGCTCAGAAGCGTCACGGCTCTGAAACTGCTCCTGGTGGGACCTGAAGTGGCGCCAAGGTTGAAGAAGAATCCACGGTGCAGTGACACGGTGGAGCTCCCACTCCCTGTGGGCGCCAGAGGAAAACTCAGGCGGTGTTACAAAAAAAAAAAAAAATAATCCACAAATTTTGTAAATCACTTTGGGGGAGGAAAAAAAAAGAAAAAAAGGCTTCATCTTGTCCTATTTTATGATCTTCTATGAAAGCGGACTAGGCTGAGATTTACAGACCCCCACACTTCTAAAAAACTCTAAATTGTGGCATCAAATTAAGATTCTGTTGGCACAAAATTATTACTTCAAAAGTTCAAAATAGTATTTTAAGTCCAAAAATGTATCTAAAGCATATTAATATGGCATATTCTGGACTTGAAATACTCATTTATAGCAAAGAGAAGACATGAGGCTGCTGTGGGCACGTTTTTGTTATTCTGACCCGTATGCTACACACGAGCCAGTGTGCCATAGAAAGTTGGCAAAACCCGTCAGAAATAGTTTGAGAGTTATATTGTGTTGGGAATTAGTTTTAAAGATATTCTCAGAGGCTTGGAACAGTAGGGGATCATTATTACCGCGAGGCATTTAAACAGAATATTGAGAGCCGGGACGCTCTGCTGCTGGATTGAAAAGCATTCTCGCTTGTAATACTCATTTGATTATTTACTATGAGCGCAGAGTTTGGCTGGAAGGGTGTTCAGTCGACCTGACGACACACAGAGCCAGTATTTGTGCACCGATACTACCATTAAAAGCCCCAGCTTGTAATAATTAAGACATTTAGTGGTCGAGTAGGAATTTGTCTCAAATGCCTTCAATCCACTATTCAGGGTTGCTCATGATTGGAAAGTACAGCTGGTGCTGGGTACATGGACATAACGAGAGCTGCGTTTTCTAAAAAAAAATAGAGAAAACATATTACAAACATATTTTCTCATCAACAAAACATATTTTTAAGTAACAAAATAACATATTTTAACTATTTTTCAGATTTTTCAATTATTTTATTGTCTGAAAAATGGTTCAAATGTTATTTTATTGTCTGAAAAATGGTTCAAATATGTTATTTTGTTATTTGAAAAATTTAAAATTTGTTTTGTTGATCTATTTTTCTATATTTTTCTTATTTTTGTGAGGGGGGTATATATTGTTTTTCAGCACTACCTTGTTCTCTATAGCTGATACAACATGAATTACTCCTATGTGGGATCAATAAAGTTCTTATTTTTGCCATCTGAGAAAATTAAATATATTATATTCGGTGCCTAACTGTTTCCCAAGTATATTAGTGCGTGTGTGAATGAATAAATGAGACGTAAAACGTAAATTTCATTGTAGAAAGGCGCTTTATGAAAATAAGTCAATTTACTTGTATTAGTTTACAGCGCAGTCGTGCCCCATCCAATATGGCGGCGACGTTGACGCCATATTGGATGTGGCAGTTGGCTCAGCACTCGATGGGGCGTCTACGTTTATATGTCTATGCTGTGACCTGCCTGTGACATCATTTCCACAGTTTTGCGACTCGTACCCATAAACTTGAATTTGTGTTCACAGTGAAGACTCGTAGTCGTAGAAATTAGAGTTGTATTCACAAGACTTTGCACTCACAGCTTTTAGATTCATACTCACATAAAAACAATCCTAACCCTAATAATTTATCAGACTCATGTGTGTGACAGCAGAAATTTGGGTACAACTTTTTTATTTACATACAAATGTTTATCATTACGAATACGAATAGTTATAACATGGACACATCTTTTTGGAAGTTATCTTACTCCATAGTAGACAGAATACTGAGGGGCCTGCGATGGACTAGACACCTGCCTTTTGCCTGAAGAGAGCTGAGATGGGCTCCAACAGACCCCTGTGACCCTAAATAGGAATAAGCGAGCATTTCACCTCAGATCTTCGATCTGGTGGCCAAAACATGAAATCCAATAATCGTGCCATGCATGGACCCAGGTGGGTGTGAGGAGACAGGTAGCAGGAGCAAGGACAAAGGTCTGGAGGGGAGTGATGGAGAGTCGAAGGAAAAGTGTTTGAAAAACAGAGCAGAGACAGGGAGTCTGAGTTTTAACTTACGAAAAGAAAAAAATACCAAGTTTCCACTCCAACGCATGTAATCATCAGGATCTCAGAGACTGATGTTCATCTTTGCTGTTTATGCTCACTGAGTTTGAGTTTAGAATACAAATGTGGGCCTGAACTCTACCTTCATCCTGTCGTGGCAGCGTTTTTGTTCATTACGCCGACCGAGGACGCTAAATAAAAATGAAATATAACAGCTAATAAGCCACATCAGCTTCATTCATTTTCGACTCCGTCATTCTCACTATCACAGCTTTCACTTTCTTTTGACAGTGAAATTAATTGAAATGTCACCACTTTGCATATACCTTGCAAAAGTCACCCTTTACAATTAGTGCCGAAGCGAACTGAACAAAGCCAGAGTTTCAAAATACAGTAATTAGTACCCATCACTCTTTTTTGTTATGACTGTGTATGAATTAAAATGTATCTGGATATAAGCGCACATCTGCGCCAGCAGGGATTCTGTTGTATCCACGAAGTCCCAGGGAGCTCTGAGCTTCTGCGTTAAGTAACAATACATGCACCGACACTCCAAGTGTGAAGTCAGATGCTTTGACATTGGTAAAAGCCTTTTTGCTGCAGTTTGTATTGGAAGATGTGTGACAGGACTTTTGATGACAGATTTAAAGACAGCCGAGGAAGTGAGGAGAGACAGAATAGTGCCTTGCCTTATTCTACATTTATTAAAGTCATGAAAAAAAAAATATTTTTCAGACTTTCAGAAAGAAGGCAGGGTAAAAGAAGTTGGTGTTATTTCTTTTTTTTTTTTTAACAAGAAGAGCTTTGGTGAAATGCAAAAAAGGCTTTTACTGTTGCCTGAAATAGTCCTTTGTGAGATAAAGACAGAGCCTCCTCCCTCTTTCCCCCCAGCCCTTCATCTGCAGTATCTCCGATCATGGCATTTTAAAAGCTCAGCAGTTCTCATGTGAGATATTGATGAGATCCACGTCACGGTGTCATCTGTGGTATAGAAGTGATGGATTGTGCTCAGCAAGCTCTCCACCAAACGAGGGGTTAAATTAAATAGCACTTCCAGCAAGATGAATAGCTGCTGGGCTGCAGCGGAGACGTTACCACGGTGACCAAGTTTATTGGAAAATCATAGTGTGAACCTGAATATGCATCTTCGGACTGGCGAGCTAATATGAGGACAGAACAGGGAAGATTACCAAGAGAAACATCCTAAAGCGTGCAGAGAAACAGCAGATGAAAACAGCAATCACACGCATTTGCCTCTGTGATGCAGAAACAATGTTTTCCCAAATTGTTTCCTGGTGTACATTAGGACTCATGGATGTGGAGATGTTACAGATCTCCCGATGACAGGAATGTCTGTTTTCAGCTGTTGTCTGCCTTTGCAGGGGAAGGAGATGACGCCAATGCTAGCATCATTCCCAGAGTTTATTCTCTCAGAAGATTACCTCTGAGAGAGCAGGAGTTGCTGAACCGCTTTCTTTTCCACCCACACGGGTAGTTTTAATGCTCAAATTGACAATCCATCTCATTGAGCTCTTTATTCTCCGCATTTCAGGACAATAACTATAATGAGCTGTGGGGAAAAAATACAACATGAAAAGTCAAACATCACAGTCACCCACTGCTTGTGCATTAGGCGACTGTCGTCTTTCTTGTGGAGCCAGACAACGGATATGGAAAGTAATATTCACAGCCAGTCTACGGCCTCTTTTCACTAAGAAACTACCAGCACACTGATCTGAAGAAGTGAATCTAGTTAATGTCACTGTATTCACCTTTAGATCCGCAGGTATTTTAGAGTCCACAATCACATTTCCATCAAGGGTTTCAAACTTAAATGAACTTCCAAAAACTTCCTACACATTTTAGAGCATCTGGCTACTTCCATCTCTCATGTATTGTACAGTCTGTGGTACTCAGTAATCAATTATTAGTCTAATTGCAGTCAGAAATTAAGTGCAGAAAAGTAAGACAAATATTTTTTATGTAGGAATCATGTTTCATGTAGGAAAATAGTCTCAACCTGCCAAAGCAGAGCAGCATGCTGCAGAAACACACGTATCAGGGTTTCGGGTGAGACATGAGCACATCTAAAGTTTGGTGGGTTTGGGTCAGGGTGGTGATCTGTTCCCACCGATCAAACCTGAACCAAACGCCAGTGACATCTGTCCAGATAAGTGACAACACCTGGCACATGCATATCAACAAAAAGTCTGATCTTTTTTTTTTTTAAACCGACAAAACTCTAAGAAAAAAGCTGCAAATCAATTATTTAAAAAAAAACACATGAAAAAATGTAAATAATTAAAGCTGCCATTGCGCATGCAATTTTCACCAATAAAAGGTCAAGGACTCAAAGCTAAGGCTGATGACACCACCCATGACTCTTTATGTCAAACCATTCAAAAGTCATGGCAGAGGATCTATCAAATATCGACCAATCAGAAGAAGGGGCAGGGCTAATTCAGGCATATGAAGGTCAAGGACTCAATACCAAGTCAGATGACACCACCCACGACTCTCTATGTCAAACCTTTCAAAAGTTATGGCAGAAAGTAGGAACTATCAAATATGGACCAATCAGATGAAGGGAGGGCACACTTTTTGGCGTCTAGTGTCGCCACGGTAACGCTTTTGACTGAGAAAAGTAATGCGTGTCGTCGCAGGATGGAGACGCACATTTTGATGTATAACACACCTGGGTGCACGTTACGGTTCGGGCCGCATTAACGGCCAAAGAAGTGGCATAAATTTCGCCAAAATGACACAATTAATTCAAAATGGCCGACTTCCTGTTCGGTTTCGGCCATGGCGCCAAGAGACTTTTCTTTAAGTTGCGACATGATACAGGTTTGTACCGATTTTCGTGCATGTACGTCAAACCGTATTGTGGGGCTTGAGGCACGAAGTTTTCTAGGGGGCGCTGTTGAGCCATTAGGCCACGCCCATTAATGCAAACCATTAAATATCAAATTTTTCGCCAGGCCTGGCTTGGTGCAAAATTTGGTGACTTTTGGGGCACGTTTAGGGGACAAAAAGACCCTAATTTCGTCGGAAAAAAAAGAAACGAGAAAAACAACGAGAACGAGAACATTTCCTACAGATACAATAGGGCCTTTGCACTGTAAATGCTCAGGCCCTAATAATAATTCCTATAAGTCACTCCAAGAGGATGGAGTCAGTGTATTTTGAGTGGCAGATGTACACAAAGAGCTGTACAGGAAATGCTTCGGCACTGTTTTCCCATCTGTATTCTTTCTGTTACTGATTTTAATACCAGCATGTTTTAAGTTTAAAGCTTAATATTGTTAGTAAGTTTCAGTTTCAGTAAATTCCCCAAAACATGCCAGTGAACTAGAACTGTCTTTAAGGCCACTCTGTGCAGCAATACGACCTCTTACCACATGGTGGCGTACAGATCTGCGCCCCTGCTAGTACTGGAACAATACCTCCTCTCACTGCAAGCGTATTTGTTGTGTCTTTTGTGGACTTAAAATAAAGATAACAGATGAAACACAGCTGTTTTAATCTTTTACAAATTAGTTTGTGAGATAAACACGATAACACACTCTCACAGGTCCCAACTCAAACTTCAACTTTGTGACGAAGCCCCCCCATGTCGTTATCCTTCATATTTTCCCCCAGTGTACAAAACAGACGGCTAAAAGCAGCCTCAGGCCTCTTTTTTTTCCTTTGCCCTCCCTTTTCTTAATTCTTTTTGATGTTTTGATTAAACCTCATTCATGTTATTGATGTTATTTCAAATATTCCCTTTTCCTCTTTTGAGATGGAGCTTTTGGAGGACGCTTCAGTTCGAAGGGAAATAAAAGGACGATGAATGGTTTGTGCCATATTTTGTTAATATTTTCAAGAACTGCTATGTATTCATAATACTGCGCGTGTGAGAGTGTGCATGGACGGCATCTCAACAAAGAAGTCTATTTAAATATCACAGTAACCCGAGTATCAGAGAGCGTCAAGGATTTTAATCAGCCCTGTAATATCAGAGTTTAACACGGGTAATGTGTTTACGTGCAGGGGGAAAGCTGATTATCTGAGTAAACAGGGTTAAGGGGGCACATGATGCTTTTATCCTGTATTGATACATGTTACCATTTCTCATCATTATAATAAACAAAGGTTTCAAGCAACCGCTTTTAGCCGAAAGCCCAGCCGTTCGACAGCTTTCAATAGTCTGTTTTATGTCCATTTTTGGGTGACGCTCATGTCATCTTACTCAATATTCCTTTATTTGGATACCTGGTCCACACACACACGCCACAGCACGGGCTTTTAATCGACTTATACAAGTAACCAGTAGGGGCAACACGCTTCATACAGGACTGTCTCAGGAAATTAGAATATTGTGATAAAGTCCTTTATTTTCTGTAATGCAATTTAAAAAAACGAAAATGTCATACATTCTGGATTCATTACAAATCAACTGAAATATTGCAAGCCTTTTATTATTTTAATATTGCTGATTATGGCTTACAGTTTAAGATTAAGATTCCCAGAATATTCAAATTTTTTGAGATAGGATATTTGAGTTTTATTAAGCTGTAAGCCATAATCAGCAATGTTAAAATAATGAAAGGCTTGCAATATTTCAGTTGATTTGTAATGAATTCAGAATGTATGACATTTTTGCATTACAGAAAATAAAGGACTTTTTCACAATATTCTAATTTTCTGAGACAGTCCTGTACTTTTTTTACCTTTATCACAAACCTTGATGCCATTTTCAGCTTAATTTGACATTTTCATATATTTTTCACACACTTAAGTATTAACAAGCGTATTAATATAAAAAAGATGAGATGTGGCACTGACTAAATCTAGCAATATGTCTTAAAATATACTATTTACAACGGAAAGAGACTTCTTTAGCCACACTGCTGAAAGTGGCCATGCATCGCTTCTCACCTCCCGGATCAATTTCATGATCAAACAGATTCAGATTGGTTTGCAAGTTCATTTTAAGCCTTTGCTAGTAAACAAGGCAGCTTTGGGTGGTGGTCCTTGACAGGCTTATGGTTGATTTCTGCTTCTCTATTGAAGAAACGCCATACGTCTGCCGTAACCTCTGCTGCAGCTTTAGATTGCAGAAGAACTGTACGATCCCATAGTGATGTCATCCACAGGCTTTCTGAGGATTGTTTATGAAGCCTCTTTTTCCTTGGGCTGCGCAGCACCATGACTGTTCTTAAATATCATGCCCCCTCTTTTGTTGGAAAAATTGAATTTCTTGACGTGTCCGGGAACTGTAGCGTAACATTTTACCGTCCCTCCGAGCCACCACAGATGATGTCTGTGTTGATGTGGCCTCAATTTCTGTGAAAACATCTTCTGTCACACCTGCTTTGATGGGATTAGGTTACAGCTGTGGGCAGGAGTGTGGAAAACTCTTTAAATGTTTTA
Organism: Cololabis saira; assembly: GCF_033807715.1. Classification (NCBI taxonomy): domain Eukaryota; kingdom Metazoa; phylum Chordata; class Actinopteri; order Beloniformes; family Belonidae; genus Cololabis; species Cololabis saira. Next base: position 29,114,038 of record NC_084608.1, read on the forward strand.
CTTCTGTGTATGAGAACTGTCTGAACAAACGGGGGAACTTACATGAAATGTTCACACAAATACTTAATATGTCCAGAATGACGCGATACCTTTTTCCCGTGGGCTCTGACAGCATCCAAGCGCCAGCGACAATGTGTGCAAAAGCACTATTTGCAATACGCCGAGTTTCTGTGGCTTGATAACTACCGGAAACCAATGACAAAGCTGCCAGCTTTGGCATAAAATGATAAGACCGTGTCCTACTTTCACTCTTTTCCAAAAACTGCTTATGAAAAGTACTCTTTGATAATATTGTGGCCTTCCTCCGCCATCCTTATCCTCCCTTTCCCTTGCTGTGCAGTCCTGTGTTTTTCCTCCAAATAAAATTATTTTCCTTTGTGTCCATGTAATATATTCACAGCACAGGAAAACAGGCACAGGATCAAGATCAAGCAGCCCAGAAAATATCAAATGGAATATATTCATGGGCTCTGTGGGTTCTTTCTGCCGGGCACAAAAAGAGGAAAAAACCCACAAATGTATGTTTTATATATAGGGTATACACAAACTGTGCGTGGAGGTGAATGATGTCTTGTAAAGGCAAACAACCAGCGTACATTCCCATGTCCTCACCTGCCGCGTTGGCCAAGAGATGTATCGTTAAGGATATGGTTTGTGGCTCTACAATACAGTTTGTGACCATTTGTAGGCATCACATTAGATTTTTTTGGGCTCGTTACAAACATAGTGAAGTCGTCCGATTGTAGTGGGTTAAAACACTAAGCCAATAAACCCTCGGACAAATAAATAACTTTCTGACCATAATTTAAAAAACTGAAGCCAGATAAAGAAAGAAAAACGTATTTGTGCATATAGCACATTTCTAAACAGTGTTAGGGATTGCTTAATACAGCAGCAAATGATTCAATTCAAGTTAAAAAAAAAAGGTACTTCAAGATTACACTTCAACTTCAAAAGAGTCAAAAATTATATAAAGCAAATAAAAACAACACTAATAGTAACCGTTTAGCAAAGGGAACCAGTATGGGCTCAAATTAATTTAAGTATTTTGTATCTGTAAATAAACTTTGTACTTGTAGAAATATTTTGTGCGTGTGCAAAAAATATTTGTACTTGCAAAAAATATTTGTACTTGCAAAAAATATTTTGTGCGTGTGAAAAAAATATTTGCATTTGCAAAAAATATTTGTACTTGTAGATACAAAGCTACAAACTTTTTTACAAAAGCTACAAACTTTTTTACAAAGCTACAAACTTTTTTTCAAAAGCTACAAACTTTTTTTTAACTACCAGTTATGGCAGTGTGGTGGCAGTTACGTCGCCGCCATATTGGATGTGGCAAGACTGGGCTGTAAACTAATACAAGTAAATGGACTTATTTTCATAAAGCACCTTTCTACAAAGAAATGTACGTTTTACGTCTCATTTATTCATTCACACACGCACTAATATACTTGGGAAACAGTTAGGCACCAAATATAATATATTTAATTTTTCTCAGACGGCAAAAATAAGAACTTTATTGATCCCACATAGGAGTAATTCATGTTATATCAGCTATAGAGAACAAGGTAGTGCCGAAAAACAATATATATCCCCCCTCATACTTCAATACTTAATAAAAAACGAGCTACATGCACAGAAGTTTGTCTCCCGCGAGGGGAGATCTTTTACTTGTCATTGTTTCTATAATATTTGCTTGGGGCTTATTTTCCAGGTATCTGAAAAAACACCTTGAACATTGGTATTGAAATAGACACCATGTAAATAAAACTGAACTAAAAACATCCCACGGACAGATGAGACCACAAGGGAATTGTTTGGACTTCATGTTTGGCAAAAACTACACACAGAATTTCAGCGGAAACATCCCATGCCTCCAGTCAAACACAGCAGTGGAGGAATGGTGATCCGCAGTTGTGCAGCCACAGAACATTGGACCCTTTTTCAGTCAACGAATCGGCCACAAACTTGACCGTATACCAGAGTATTATAAAAGGTTATTATATTATAAATATGAGGCCATAGATAAAACTTATTTGAAACTGGGTCACACAACAAAATAATGATCCCCAGCGCACCAACAACTCTGGGTGTAAATGAACTGAAGCAATGTTGCAAAGAAAAGTGGGCCAGAATCTTTCCATATCAATGTGAGTGATTGATAAAGTGACACAGTTGCTTAAAGTTATTGCTGCTAAGGCCACTTTCAGTCATTGTGCTGTTCACATTATGTGACTTATGGAGAAACATGGTCACACACTGGCACACTACATGACCTGACAGCTACTAAACCATGTTTTGTCAACACAAAATGAGCAGGAAATTAGGTGTAACTACTGTACGTTCAAATGAGGAGTTGCTCTAAATTAGGAAAAGGTCAGAGGAAGGAAACAAGTGGTCCACGCTGTTTGTGCTATGATTTGCTCAAAATACAAATGAAAAGAAAAAAAAGGCCATAGGTGAAGGAATAGATGAGCAGATGTTGGCAGGAAGCGTTGTCTTGGCTACAGAGAGAGGTTAAGATGAGTTAAAAATATATATATTTTATCAAGTCCAAAACATGTCTATTAGGTTGATTGACAATGTTAAATGGCCTGTAGGTGTGTGTGTGTGTGTGTGTGTGTGTGTGTGTGTGTGTGTGTGTGTGTGTGTGTGTGTGTGTGTGTGTGTGTGTGTGTGTGTGTGTGAGCATGTATGGTTGCTATATATGTGGACCTGCAATATCCTGGCCCTGCCCGTCGCCTATAATGAGCTGGGATAGTATCCAGCAGACCCCCACCATGACCCTGTACAGGATTAAGCAGGTATAGAAAACGGATGGATGGAATAAATAAATAACTACATGCTTGTTTTGTAGTGTGACACATTATAACTTGCTCAAAGTTTGACAAGTCTGCAAGTGTCTGTCTGCAACTGCTCGTCAATGTGTTAGCAACTATCTTTGATGAGGCTTAAGGCCCATTCACACTCGACAAAGATGGATAAGCAGATGGACAGACCATTTAACCCGTCTCCTCCTTCGTATACGCATGTAACTTGGTCTGTTTTCGCAGCTCTTTGCAGATCGCTCTTTGCTTGACGCGCCAAACGGAGCAATACCATCTGAAACCATTGGGGGCAGCGTTGAGCTGTATGGCTAACATGCAACCAGCAAAAGGAACGAACTAGAGAAGAAGAAGATGAGCAGAAGGAGGAAAAAGAAGATGACGACAACAACATCGACTGTGGAGCTTTTGAAGGGAGGCTGTGTGAGCGTGTTCGCAACTGCAGTCATATCTACAACATCGCCATGGCGCAGGAACACGCAGCTGTTGAATAGTAATAGCTGGGAGAGGGTCGCTCGCCACCCGGGAGTGAGTCCAAAGATGGAAAGACAAATGGATGTGTATCCACGACAAATTTGTACATGCACACAGCAAAGCCATGTGCAAAAGGAGTAGTGTTGCAGCTGATGGGTCTTCAGAGCCGCCCATTCTTCATCCTCTGTGTATTTTTGTTTTGTTTACTATATTTGTATTTATTTGTTTGCCTATTTTTTGCTATATATTGTTAATAAAAACATTTAAAGAAACTAGGGCTGTGCGATTAATCGATTTTAAATCTAAATCGGATTTATTAATCAAGACGATGTTAAAAAAAGGAAAATCGGAAAATCGATTTTCCTTTTTTGCAGCTGTCTGCATTACAGACAGAGCTCGTCTAGTCATCTTTGTTTGGTCAAGAAAATTGTAAATGTTGTCACTTTACTAAACTCAAGGAGGATTTACAGTATCTTTCAATTGCACTTCATTCCCAATAGGGAAATTTGTTTGCTATTTTTCTTTAAAAATAAAGATAAAATATTTGAAACAATTTATTCCATTGTCTTTTGTAATTTTACCAAAAAAAATCGAAATCGAAAATCGGGTATCAGAGAAAAAAAATTGGGATTTTATTTTTGTCCAAAATCGCCCAGCCCCAAAAGAAACCTTAAGCACCTTCTCATTACTTGCTAAACTCCGGAAGTAGAATATCTGACACAAGAGGAACTTTCAAAAAAACCTCCTTACAAAACTTTATGGGAAAGTCCTCGAAAAGGACAAAACTCCCTGATTACTTGTGTGGATTAAATGCTGTCTTTCTGCACTGAGAATGGAGGATAACCAAGACATTTGATGTCTCTGAATCAAATTTTTATTACACCAAAATATAAAAAAAAAAACAAGACAATAATTGTTTTGGTTTTGAAAATAAATCAGTCAATGTAGATTGTGTATTTTTCAACTCAGCGCTGCCCACTAATGGATGAATTAACCATAACAACAAAGGCACCGTGAAAGACGCATGGAAGTGGAGCAACTATCTATGATGGCACTTGAAACAGAGGTGCCTGTTTATGTATGAAAAGGAGCACGAATGACTCATAAGAGCTGTTCACACATAAGGATCAAGTACTGTCTGCTGACTGACCATCAACAAGTGCTGCAACTGGTAAATTGCCGCTAAAAAAAAGCCCTCAAGGTGAATCGAATTTTGAAGAGGTTGTATTGTCTGCATGATTTTTATTTCCGCTGAGTTAATAATGTGAAAGAAGGTTATAGTGTTCCTCTGAGGTTGTATTGGTCCTTTGGTACACTCACAGTATTAACGCATGACGAGTGGTGCTCCTGATGTGCTTTAATCATACCACAAACAACCAATCAAATGCTTTATTTTCACTACACAGATACAGCACTAGTTGCGCAGCCACAACTTTGATTGGCTTACCCTCATGCCAAAGCATCGAAAGCTAAAAACTTGCAAACATTTGACAGAACTCACAACTCAGTTCAGCAGCATTTTACTCTGAATGGGGTGAAAGTGAATGGATGGGCACACACAAGAAGCTTTCATCACGTACGCTTACAGGCCCCCAATGATCAGATGATTTTTTTCCTTGTGGAAAGGAGATATCAGCAACTTTTGTACATTGGGTACAAAATTGGGATTCAGATAAGTTCAGCCTCGTTCTGATCCTGATGGAGAAAACGGTCAGGCCTACAACAGCTTTAAACAAATTTTCCTATTTTTATGGTGACTTTCAAATCAATAATTCAAGAAATTCAGGTTTCATCCCAATCCAAGCCAACAACCACAGCTCTGTCGTGGTTCACTTATCGCTGAGGCATTTAAAAGTCAGCAGACCAAACAGCAATGTTTGGGTGCGATACAGCAGCTTACCGAGCTTTCAAATGCACTGATATAGATCCTTTACAATTCTGTCTCAGTGCTGTGGGATTAACCTCGTTTCTGCACACATACATATCGTACAGTATATGAATAGAAGTTTCTCTTAATTAGTCCGTCTGGGATTCAAGTGAACCATTCATCTGAGGCTTTTGTGTTGTCTCCATCAATAAAATGGATCACATCGGCAACGATATCAATACACATGTGGATGCCACTTAGCTCGTTTTCCACACTGCTGTGATCTCCCACTGCCGTTAAAGGAGGAGCCACTTTTCCTCTCCTGCAACTACATTTAATTACCCATTTTTTTTTCCTGTCATCGCTTCCCTCGCCATGTATGTGTGTGTGTGTTAGGGCTGGGCGATATGGACCAAAAGTCATATTTCGATATTTTCTAGCTGAATGGCGATACTCAATATATATCGATATTTTTTCTGTGCCATATTTGGGGTTTCCCCCAAAGCATTATAGCATAGCATCTCTGTTAGCTTCATTTTTTTTCTGAAGCAAACCCTTAAAAAAACAGTCAGTTTTAATACAAAGCCTCGTGCCAAATGTCACACAGGTTCCTTTATTAACAGAGGTCTGCACAATATCAAAATGTATAAAACAAATGAAATAAAAATAAACTGCCTGCATATATAGAATAAAAATGCTTCTTGAATAAAATAAAACAAATATCCCTTTCCTGCATAACAATTACATTAAAATACACTTTGCAATTAATACAGTGTAGACAGTAACAGGCAGACTTTTCCACTGAGGTTGACAGTTGTGCAAATAACAAAACATTTGTGCAAATCTCTCAAATAAAAAAATTCAAGTCAATTTGTCACAAAATAAGCTATATCAAAATAAAAATAAAAAATTTAAAAAATAAAAAAATATTTTTTTTTTTTTAAATCGATATAAACGATATAGTCTCGTACCATATCGCGTTTGAAAATATATCGATATATATTAAAATTTCGATATATCGCCCAGCCCTAGTGTGTGTGTGTGTTTTATGCAACAGCTCAGTGTGATAACTTCTGCTTGGACTCTAACACACAAACACACCACATCTCATGCTGTGATTGATAATGGCGCAAATATATACGTTGGAAATCCAACTTTTCCAGAGTAAAGTTGGATATCCCAAAATAAAACGAAATTTTAAAAAAGAGTGTGGCTTTCAAGAGGAAAAAAAATGCAGAACTGCCTTTGAACTTTATTCCTATGAACTCTTTCAAGTCTCCTTTAAAAAGAGGTGCACCCCTGTACTTTTGTGTCTTTGATATTGTTTTCTCTTTGACTTTCAGATCAGCTGGAGTGGAAAGTGTGCAGCTCAGAGTGATCCGATTTGTTTACTGTGCGCCATCAAAGGGGTAAGAAACAAGGACCGGATCTCTACCTGTCACTCTTACCTGCAAAGCAAAAAAGCAGGAGTGAGGTAAGACGTGGACATCAAAAGGTATTAGTGTTGCTCTCCAGCGCTGACACTCCGGTTTAACGTGGAGGCTTGTTTACCGCGTCATGCTTAACGGGATTTAGAGGTATGTTTGGCACGGATGGCAAAAATCCCACCTAATCGCGTTCCGTAAATGTCAGGAAAATTTGCAAGATGGTTCCTGTGTGACTGCAGAGAAAAGGCTCGGCGTGGGCTCGGCCAGAGCACCGAGCATGTACAGCAAAAAGGTTACATGTTTTAAATGGATCTCAGCTTTTTCTGATTTGACATTTCGTTGTGCTGATGACGACTTTAATGTGAGTGACAGTGTCAAGGGTCCTCCGCTCCGTGGACGACGGCGGACGGACCTGCTGGGTTCTCGTCTTCACATCCACTAAGAATCAAAGATTCAAACATGTAACCGTGAACAAACAGAAGATCCTTCATTTATTTATATATTTTTCCTCCCCAAGAGCTTTCACCTCTCTTGAAACTGACTGGTTGCCTCCCTGGAGTGGAGATGAAAGTTTTTATGTAGCTTCCCAAAGGAGCTGCCCCAATAAAAATCTATCAAAAGCCAAGCCTTTGTCCTCCCCACCGGAGCAACGAGAGTGGAGATTTTAAAAGAAAAACATGTCTCAACCGTGTTCCCGGGGTACTGGACTGACAAGTGAATTTCTATGCTTGCTGCAGGACACCGTGGTCCAAACAGGGATTTACAACCCGCTAACTGCACCCGCTGCTTTCTTTGCAACTACATCCATTAAAGTCAGAAGCACCCCCTTGAGTAATACACAGAAAAACTATTTGGAGGCTCAAAAAGATCCCCGAAACTAAACACAGAGACGCCGCTCCAGACCAAAGGCAACATGAGCAAGGTCAGTGCATCCCTGTTTGAATTCAACTCCCCCTCAGCAGCCAGTGGGATTACATTGTTTCAACTTTGAAGGTAGCTCTGGCAGCCTCATTAACCTCCGCAGAAATGTTTAATGTTTATTCAGTGATCCGGCTAATGCCAGGAAACTCCCGAGCCTCAGCTGTGTACCCAGCAAGGGCTTCGCAGGTATCCATCTACATTAGAGAAGGATAGGCGAGGCGTTGGGGGCAGCGACCTGTGTTATCAGGGGGGATACTGGCCAGACGAAGTTCAGAATTTAAGAAACAGTTTACCTTCTGTGTTCCACATGTGGTTGAATTTAAAAAATCTCATGATTTAAAATTAAACTATAAGTTATCCAGCGATTTTATTCACTTTACACTGTGGTTTTACACTGTTTAAAGTGTTACAGCACAGACAAGAACTGGACAAACACTCCGTTATGGAGCTAGAACTATGGAGCTAGAACAGTCTCATAATTCGCAAGTGCACACACCGTTTTACAAATGCACAGGACAAAATTCACAAATGCGCACACTGATTCGCAAATGCACACACCGTTTTACAAATGCACAGGACAAAATTCACAAATGCACACACCATTTCACAAATGCACAGGACAAAATTCACAAATGCACACACCATTTCACAAATGCACAGGACAAAATTCACAAATGCACACACCGATTTGCAAATGCACACACCGTTGCACACAAAGTTTTTTGTCTGTAAGCTGCGCTGGATTTGCGTGTGACTTTGTAGGTGTATCCGCCCCTTTAATCTGATTGGTTTACGAGTAAATCGTCCCCCACGTGGGGTGCGCTCTTATGATTGGCTGAAACAAAGTAAGACATCTGATTGGTTGCAGATCCTTCCGTGTTAAAAAAAAAACGTATTTGTGGATCGAGTCATGTCAGGGGAGTCTCAAAAGTCACACGCAAAGCCAGCGCAGCTCACAGACAAAAAAACTTTTGTAAATCAGGTTATATTTGTGTGTGCATCAAAAATACATTTGTGTATCTTGTCCTACGCACGTGTGAATTGTTCTGTGCATCTGTGAAACGGTGTGTGCATTTGCGATTCGGTGTGTGCATTTGTGAATTTTGTCCTGTGCATTTGTGAAACGGTGTGTGCATTTGCGAATCGGTGTGTGCATTTGTGAATTTTGTCCTGTGCATTTGTGAAACGGTGTGTGCATTTGCGAATCGATGTGTGCATTTGTGAATTTTGTGGTGTGTTTACATCACCTACATGTTTCTGAAGAGTGGATTTGAAGTCCAGCTTTTGGACCTTTGGAGGACACAGCTGCCATTCTGACAGGAGATGACTCCACCCAACCTTGTATAATCCAAAAATGGCCAAACTGGGTATGAACATATCTGGTAGTCAGCTGGAAGATGCCCACAAAACCAGAGTTATTACAAAACAGGTTATTTAGTTCACCTTAGCTTAATGAATTAGTGTTACAGATGTGATTTATTCTGATCAATTCTGTCCATTCATCCTTGGTCCACATGCTTGACCAGAGAAGGGTGCAGTAAGAGTAGGCAGCTGCCTCTGCAGCCAGTTGGCGTCGTTCACCTCAAGCTGCTGGATGTCACACCAGTCAGAATCACTTTGCTACTTGGCACCATCGCTAAGGGTCACTTTGGAGCGGTCGAGTTGACCGTTGAAGCTTCAGCTGCTCCTGTTCCTCCTTCTTTGTCCCTGTACCCTTCCAGGCCAACCCAGCACCCGTCCTGGCAGTCTGCTACTACTGTTACCAGCACAACAAGCCATCTGATCTTGAAAATAAGAATGATTCAATCCTAAGTGCTACGCTTCTAAAGTGATGACACCAAACCGTTGGACACCATAGGCTACAATGCATCCGTCACTCAAACTAACGAAGCCCCCAATGGTGCATACATCTATGGCTTTTTATAATTTTATTCCATGAAGTACATAAAAATTCCCTCCTGAGCTTTTCTGATGACTAGAAGTTGATCATGTTTACAGTCTATGAACTTAACTGGCATTAAAAGGTGAAAATTATAGTAAAACTATGATAAATTTAACTAAAGCAGCATGCAGCCAACATATATTCACTGCCTGAATGATTTAAAAAGGACCTAAGAGTGTATTTAAAGCCCATCAAAGTGGCTCTTATTCAAATTAAACAACCAATATAGGATTCAAACTGCCTAACTTCTCATCCCCGGCACTCTTATGCCACTTCTGTCGAGGGTAATGTCCCCAGTGAGCTGAACTTACTGCTTTATGAATGAATAATTCATTAAAAAGAACCTTAATAGCAAATAGCTTTCTGTTTTTATGTGGAGCTGGAACTCAGAGAAAGTAGGAAGTTTAGGAAAGTGGGCTTCTTTTTATTTCGCCACTTGTAAGGTGAAGCTCATTACCAATAAAAGCCTCAAATAGGCTAACAATTTGCCCCCTGTTAGAGTGCGATTTGAATTACACTAAGAAGACTGAACCTCTGCCAGTGTAATCGATGTTCCTCACTAACTGCTCTTCAAGGTGAGTAATGGGAGTCGCTCCCCGAGTTGCTGTTTCTCTCGCTATCCAGTAATGGCTCCTCTGAGAGCCATAATGGCATCTGAGATAGGCAGTCTACTGCTAACTCTCTCATCTGTGTTACTTAATGGAAGCTGGAGTGACATTTCAGGCCCGGCTCACCGGTGGGCTACCTGAGCAGAATCCTGGCAGAAATATCTCATGGCAGAGGTTAGATAATTGGAATAATATTACATTTTCCTTCAATGAGCAGTAGAGTGTTAGGTTTTGATTAGCTACTATAAAAAGCCTGTTCGCTGCTGTAATTATCTTTTTCCCAGTGCATTTTGTATCCCTTTTTTTCTAAACTTGCATAGAAAAAAAACATCCGCTGAGAGGGTGGATGATCAAAAAGATTCTTCTTTTTTCCCTTCAAGGGTTCAATCTGCGCTCAGAGGAACCACCCCCACCATGAGTAAGCGCCGTTGCAAGGTAGACATGTTTGAAGTGTAAATATCCCACAGGTCAACAGACTGCAACCGATGGCAGAAAATAGTATATTTTTATCCATGTTTGACAACTTTGTTTTCTCTCTTTATTCTTCCCAGACACTAGACAATGTTGGGTATCTTCCGGCGGCAGATATGAATAATTTTTGTACTTTCTTGCGGCAGTTTGAAGCTGTATCAAGAACAGTCAGAGTGAGACTGGTACACAAGAGTCAGGAAGTTTCCTAGACCGTCCTGTTAATAGCAGTTTAAGAACTGCTGAGCGTGGTTGAGCATCTCAGCTCAGACTCTCCAGTGGGCCAGCTCATCTTCACTTCCCATTATTGCAGGAAAACTCGTAGAGGAGGCGATCAGCGGGGAGTATGGTTAAATTAAGCATTCATTAGATGGTTTCCGATGAGCATAAACCCATTAAACAGGATCTGGCCCAAAGTAAATGTTCTGAGGGTAAATATTTAAGGAGTACATCAATTACTTTCGGTTTGGGTTATAATTTCCTAGTTTTTGACATAATGACTTCTGATTTTGTTAATTTTCTCCATTTAATGCAGCCCGTCTCACTCCCAGGGATGATTGATTAGAACATGTTTTTTCAACATAATTGACCTGCTCCTTTGGTTTTATCTTCTCAAAAAAAAGTCAAACATGGTCTTATTTGAGAAATTAATAACAAATAATAATATTTTACTTAACATCAGCTTAATGTCAACAATGAAACACACCCTTTTTCCTAAACCTTTCCCCGTTTTTATTACTAATTCCTTAAACAAAAGCTGATTTTGACACTCAACTCAGCTCACGGCAACACCTTCATTCAAGAAGCAATAGTTGTACTGACTCTGTAGTACTTTTATTACGCTGTGTGAAACACATGGAGGCGAAATGCTTTATTAGTTCATTCCACCTCCGTTATGCCACTGCGCCACCTTAGGATGTAGTAACAGTGGCGTAATGGGTGGAGCGAGTGCTGTGTGAGACGTTTACAGAGTGCAAGAATGGCAGAGAACCCAACACAGAGGAAGAAATCAGTTTATTACGGGGACGGTGAGAAACAATCCAAGCTTTCTGACACCATGGACGGACTGACTGGATTAAATCACTCAGCCTGAGGAGCCAGATACAAACCCTGTCGGCGTGTTTAGCAACCCGGAGGATCGTCCAGCTGCGAAATGTGGAAAAGGGGGGGGGGGTTGCATCAGTATTGACATATCAATATCTTTGAATGAAAAAAAAAAAAATCACCACCGCCAATAGTCTGGCATTCGTGACAATACATTTCTGCAGATGAATATATGTGATGCTTTAGCTTTGCTAAATAAGAGCAAATACAGCCAATAAATTGCACCTTCACATTAATGTAAACTGAATAAGATAATTAACTACTCATGGGAATTTTCCAATTCCACACATTAGGTAGCTGCACTTTGGGTAGAAATGAAATATATACAGCTTGGAAATATAAGTTACTGTGAGTTGGGGGAATCCAAATAAAAGAAGGATAATTAGAAGTGAAAGCAAAAGTTACTTTTGCAGAAACTTATGATAACAAAAATATTATTATTATCGCGTCATCAGTGTGGACCATCGTCTTTGAGGCTTTAATGGCTTTGTCCTTGGTTCCTAAAGCCTGAGCTAATAAAGGACCTGATGAGGCCCCTGCAGACCCCCTGCGGGGACACGACGCCGCCCTGCGGACGGCTCCTGAACTCCCCCTCAGCTCATTGACATGCAATTCCAGTTGCTAAGGACCCCTGCCCCTGCAGACCCCCTGCGGGGACACGACGCCGCCCTGCGGACGGCTCCTGAACTCCCCCTCAGCTCATTGACATGCAATTCCAGTTGCTAAGGACCCCTGCCGGTACGACACCTTGCCGGCAACGCATTGTCTCCCTGCTGGGACAGGCACCAGCTTCCAGCCCCCCGCAAGGCCACGCCTCTGACTTGTTTAATTCTGTTGTTTGTTCTTGTATATAAAAAAGCTTGTTACGAACCATTTCGATGTCAGCCCACCGAACCAGACACTGTCTGTATCTGTCTGCTGAACGCCGGCTAGAATAAAATCTCTCATACCACAGCGGACTCTTGAACTGGACTTTGTAATATTCCTCAACATTTGGTGCAGGTGACCCGGATTGACAATAAACCTTCGACGGAAACTCCTTTTCCAGACCAACGACACAACCAGCGACTCTATCTAAATTTTCAAAGGTAAGGGATCCATTTAAATCCCAAATTATTGTTTCTGGGCTGTTGTCGAAAGTCTGTGAACTGGAGTGCCAGAGAAAGTTGACGTTATCCTTAAATTTAGGTAAGTCCGCTGTGTGGTTGTGAAGGTTATATTTTTTATTATTATTTTGTGTTATTGGGAAGGTTATTGTAGAGATGTTTTAGGAATGCTGACAATTTCATAACACTTGAATTTGATTGTGTTGTGAGAATGTTCTGCTTCTCCTGCCTTAAGAATCTGACTCGCTCTTCTAAAAAAAAAGGTTTAATATCTCGGGTAACATTAAAGAGAGAAATGGCCAAGAGCGCCATGGTTGGTCTGGTACCAATAAAAAGATAGTCCAGGGGGACTATTCTTATGCATATGCAGGACGTGGGGTCCGTAAGTGTTGGAACATTGATATATTTGTGAGAAATAGACATACTGTAAGTAGAGAAACTGCCCTTTTATTTTATAAGTGGGGATGACACGCTCTCCCCAAAATGGAGTATATTTCATTTCTGCAAGAATCGACTCGCTCTTCTTTGCATCAACAGGAATGATTTATATGCTCAGGTAGACTGACAGTTGGAAAGTTTTTGGGAAGTTTTTCAGTTCTTTAAATACATGTATGGTAATCACGGTACCGATAGTTTTATTTGTTAGTTTTGTTTGTTACTTAGTTAGTATTAAATATTGTTAAAATAACTAAAAAGCACTTCAAACTCCCTCAGATTTGTGGAGGGATGAAGGTAGACGCCGTAATGCAGAATCTCAAATAGCTTCGCTTACTGATCAAAATAAAAAGCTGATGGCTAGAAGGATTTAAAAACACAACGCAGACGAAAAAGAAATTAGAGAACCAGTTAAATGATAAAATCAAAACCTTTATCCGGTGAAACTGATTAAAGAATCAAATGACGATGACACTTCTGATGACGACTGGATTTTACAAAAATCCAAGATCTGTTGCCTACAAAATTTGGAGCCAAATAATGGTAAGAGATTTTAAATTAATAAACAAAATGGCTAGAGGAAACAGCGGTTAAACTAACTTTGCCACATGATTTGAAAAGTAAAGTACTTGATGCGCAAAGTACTTGATGCTTGTAGAATTCCCTTTTAATCCCACAGCTGTTGCCAAAATCACACCAGAGCAAGCTCAGACCTTTTTTCACAGTATTTATTGCCTTAACAGTTCAAAGGGAAAATTGATAATCCCAGGGAACTTTATGCTAAAACAATTTTGACAGCAAAAGAAATTGTGGTCTGTCACAAGATCAGATTGATGGATTCCCTCCAGGGTACATGCAAAATATATATTTGCTAATTGCCCTCCACAAAGGGTAGGCCTGGATAACGCAAAAAAAAGAATCTGAAATGTATGAAAATACTAATGTCTTTTTCAAAAGTGTTTCCTACACAGGTTGAGCGCTGAGAGGAGGCGCAGAGGAAACAGCCAATGATCGGCTCCCATTGGGGTGAGCCAAATCAGAACATCCCAATTTACATAATCTTATCCTGCCTATGGTAAAATTCATCATGTAAGTGCATGGAAATCTGTCTGTGGCCTACTATAACGTCTCTGAATGCATGTATAACTAATCTCTAACTAGAGGTGTCAAGTAACGAAGTACAAATACCTCATTACCTTACTTAAGTAGAACTTTTGGTTGTGTATGCTTCACTGGAGTAATTATTTTTCAGACGGTTTTTACTTTTACTCCTTACATTTTCACGCAATTATCTTTACTTTTTACTCCTTACGTTTTAAAAAACAGCCTTACTCTATTTCATTTCGGCCTTTAAAAAAACTATCCAGTTAAATTGTGCCATCCGGATAGAGTGAATTTGGTTGTGGTTGGATGAGAAGTATAAACATATTTGGTTTGTACGTGTCTGCTCTCTGAAACACATGTTAATGCTCAATAGTACACATATATGGTTCTTTAATATATTTGCATTATACTAAGATGCATTCATTTTCAATGGCTTTTAGCCTTAATGGTTTTTCCCCGCTTATATTACTTTTACTTTTATACTTTAAGTACTTTTGAAACCAGTACTTTATACTTTTACTAGAAAAAAAAAAAATGTATATATATAATAAATTTTGAGTTGATACTTCAACTTCTACAGGAGTATTTTTGAACTCTAATATCTATACTTCTACCTGAGTAATGAATGTGAATACTTTTGACACCTCTGTCTTTAACACTCGTCCTGACCTTTCCTGTTTTCCTCACTGACGGCTCTGCTTATAAAAATGGAATACCATACGCAGGTTATGCAATTTGTGATAATTCTTAATTGTTGAAAGCGCCCTCCTCCTCCAGCTCCACCCAAGTAGATGAAACTATATACTGATCAAAAGGTAAAACTGTTACAATCTATACAGATTCCAGATATGCTTTTGGTTGTGTATATTGTATTTTATAGATTTTATATATTGTGGGCGAACCAAGGATTTATTTCATCCTCGGAGATAAATGTGGTTAATTGATTGGTGAACTGTTACAAGCCTGTCAACTACCTTCATCTATTGCTTTGTTAAATGTGAAGCCCACACCCAGTCCAACCCTGTTTTCACTAGGCAATGCTTCAGCTGACCATGCAGCAAAAGAAACTGCCAAATTTGGCTTACCTGTCTATGTAAAACTTTGCCCTTCTATACCCACTAACGACCTGGTTTCTCCTAATGATGTAGCTCTCCTACAAGAAGACTACTGAGGTGAAGGAAAAACGGATTGTAGCATTCCCATGGTTGTAAAAATGTAAATAATTTGTGGGTCAGCAACGACGGCCGCGTTGTTGCACCCACATCCTTGTACCCGTGATAGCTGATGAGCAAAAGGGGGAATGTGTCAGATAGTGTTGAAAGACTGATAAGCTCCAAGATTTGCATCCTATAAAAATATTGCAAACATTATCAACACTTCCCCCCACCGTGATTTTTTTTTTGAAGCTCTGCAAATAGACATTATGTGAGGGATATGAAATTATTCTTGTATGAAAATGTTCATGTATGAAAATGTTTTTGTATGTGCAGAGAATTTTAAACTGGACTTAAATGGACAATTTGACACCTGTTAACACCCATTAGGAAGCACAAAACTCACGCTTCATGAAAGGATTATGGGTAGACCTATGACCATACCAAGCAATTCAGTTCTGTATATATGAAGAAGATGGACTTCCATGCCATGGATTAATCCATGATATCATTCTGTTGTACTCTAAACTTTTGCTGTCCAGTCAATCCACAGACAAGTAAAAGCTGTCCAGTCTCCTCCTAGTGACAAACCGTGCCATAACCTCCAACCCGGCAACTGGGTCTGTGTCAGGGAGTTCCGACGGAAAAACGCCCTGAAACCTCGCTGGTCTAAACCTCAACACGTCCTGCTCACCACCAACACCGCCGTCAAGTGTGAGGGGCGTCTAACCTGGTTCCACGCATCCCACTGCAAGAACACAACTCCTCGACCATGCAGCGGAAACCAGCCGATTCCTTCTTCTTCCTGCCCGGAAGTAGCTGAGCTCCAGCACCTGGGACCTCTGCAGAGGAGCAGGGGAGCAGGGGAGCAGGGGAGCAGGGGAGCAAAGGAGCAGCACAGGCCAAACTGTGACTCCACATGCTCTCCTTCTGAAGAACCGCTTGTTAAGCCTAAAACCAGCCAAAATCCACTATTATAGCTACCTTGCTACAATGGTTAATCGCTGTTCCATACCTCTACCAAAGGATGTTTACTGGATTTGTGGCGTGAAGGCTTGTGAATATCTTCCAAACGGTTGGTCTGGAATATGTGGTCTGGGCCATGCGGTACCAGCCATGAGAATCGTTCACATTGTTAGAAGAGAATTGTACACACACACACAAACACCATGGACAAGATTTTTTGGTGCCCTCGTTCCAAATTACGGAGTCATGGCAGCTTTGGAACAGATAAGAGATTTATCCCATGCAGTTGAAGATTAGCCAACACCACTGCAAAAGACATGCCTATGCTCTCACAAGAAATGACTGCTTTAGGGATGATGGATTTATTAGCTTCTCAAGGGGGAACTTGTGCTGTCATTAAAACTGAATTTTGTACATTTATACCCGCAATGCCACAGTCCAAGAAATAACGCATCACTTGAAAGATATTGCTAACACATTACATACACCTGTCACGACTAGTTTGTTTGGTTGGTTTAGAGAACAGTTAGGACACGTTGGTTACTTGATATTTGAATTTGCTTTATTGGGGCTTGTACTCCTAATTGTTATTTGGCTTCTGATTACATGTCTAAGGTTCACTTGCAAAATATGTATGGCTCAAACTACTACTAAAATCATGTACTCCACTGTAATTCCACCTCTACCGCCAGTGGAGGAGGAAAATTCAGACTTTCTGTTCAAAATTGAGATTGACTGTACTTAAAAAAAAAAAAAAAAAAAATTGTGAATTGATGAGGCCCCTGCAGACCCCCTGCGGGGACACGACGCCGCCCTGCGGACGGCTCCTGAACTCCCCCTCAGCTCATTGACATGCAATTCCAGTTGCTAAGGACCCCTGCCCCTGCAGACCCCCTGCGGGGACACGACGCCGCCCTGCGGACGGCTCCTGAACTCCCCCTCAGCTCATTGACATGCAATTCCAGTTGCTAAGGACCCCTGCCGGTACGACACCTTGCCGGCAACGCATTGTCTCCCTGCTGGGACAGGCACCAGCTTCCAGCCCCCCGCAAGGCCACGCCTCTGACCTGTTTAATTCTGTTGTTTGTTCTTGTATATAAAAAAGCTTGTTACGAACCATTTCGATGTCAGCCCACCGAACCAGACACTGTCTGTATCTGTCTGCTGAACGCCGGCTAGAATAAAATCTCTCATACCACAGCGGACTCTTGAACTGGACTTTGTAATATTCCTCAACAGACCCAACAACCCCTCCCTTCCAAATAAATAGGTTGGACATCATGCTACAAATACAGCCCGCATCTATCCACCTTTCTTCTAAATTAACAAAGACAAGCACCCTGTGTTTGAGTATAAAATAACCATGGATTGTGTTGACGCTATTCTCAGATTTCATTGCACACTAATATCTATAATGTACTAAATCCCAGCTGGTGCTTCATTTGTGTTGATTTATCAACCACTGACTGGCTTCATATGACCATTACTGTACAGAACGCAACATAGCCAGGGGTATATGTGAGCCGTGTGGGTGTTAAACATGAGGATGTGTGTGAAAATGACTAGATGTGTGTTTTTAACCATGAGTGTGTGAGTTTTTCTATGTTAAATGTTAATTTTATTATGTAAAGCACGTTGCGTTACCATTGTATGAAAAGTGCTATATAAATAAAGTTGAATTTGAATTAAGAAGATGTTTGTACGGTCTTGTAGGGGCCCCACATGCCAGCATTTTAAGCTCAAGTCTAAAAAAACATTTAAAGGTATTGTGACATCATTTTTAACATGCTTTTAACACTATTAAAAGTCTTGGCCAACATCCCTCAAATGTGTCTAAAAGAGTGTAACAAGAAAAACTTCACTCTAGTTCTCTTTTCCTGGCTTTTTATTACAGTGTTTTTTTGCGCCGTGAAAAATGCTTCCTTTCCCCCTTTCTGTCAATCATTGCTCCGCTCCTCCTCCAAACCTCCTCCTCCTCCAGCCATACGCTCACAGCGGCGTCGGAGAGCGACAGGCGAAGCATGCACGGAAAAGCAGGAGGGCGAACCACAGCAAACAATCATAAAAATAAAAGGCATGCAAGCAGCACTGTCCCCTTATCTTAAATCCAGTCAGTGGCCGCGGGTCTTCTTAGCAGTTTTCCTCCGGTGATTAGAACAAAAGAGGCTCTAAACAGCTCCTTGTTAAGCCTCATTTATGGTTCCGCGTTAAATCGACGCAGAGCTTACGCTGTAGGGTTCAGCGTATGATGCGCGTCGCCGCGTAACCCTACGCCGTAGGCTCTGCGTCGGTGTAACGCGGAACCATAAATCAGCCTTTATGGTGCGCTGGAGAGGAGAGGAGACAGGGAGCTGGGTGGAGGGGGCGGTGATTTAGCGGATCGTTACGTAACGATCCGCCACCAAACCACATGCGCCGTTTTTGCATAGTTATGCAGGAAATCCCAGAAAGCACACAATACACTGAATGTTAAAAGTTTGTTGTTTTTTGAGTGTAATTGATGTCAAGACACCCAACAAAACACAAAAAATCAAGAAAAATGTGTTTTTCATGTCACAATCCCTTTAAATTTACCAAATATTTGTCTCTTAATATTCATGTGTTTTGCATTAGTCTTACACAATGTTCCAAAATAAGTTAAGAAAATAAAGTCTTCACCAACTTGTAATACAATTCCTTCTCAATACAGTGATCCCCCCACTAAATCGCAGTTCACCTTTCACAGACCTGCTATATAGTGGATTTCTTTTTCATTAATATATGTATGTTCCAACCTCGAACCCCTCGCTATACCGCAGAGATCAGCAGTTTATAGCAATCATGTTTTTATGAGTTTTTACTGCTGGGATTGTGGGATACAGTGGGATTTTCACTCCCTTGGGCTCTGATTAGCTGTAGGTAGCGTGACAGCGAGGTGGACAGCATCCCCCCTAACTCAGCCTCAGGTCTTGGTGTATTGCTATACGCTGCTTCATGTTTAAATGTGTTTAAAGCATGTGGGAAGGTAATTTTAAAAGGCTTTAACTATAAAATAAATTGTTTTCAATATGGTCTAGCAAAATTGCAGATTTTCACGTATCACGGAGGGTTATGGAACTACTGCGATAGACGGGGGAACACTGTACTTACAATATGTTCTGGGAAGAATGTATTCTAGGGTGTTGCTTTTTTTTAATTACCCATTTAGGAGTACTAAGACACCAAAATTAGAAGGCCTTAGAAGATACTGGGAGAAAGACATTGGAGGAAAAATATCGGCCGAGGTGTGGGGGGGAATGTTATTGGCTCCTGGTTTAAAGTATCTAGGGAAATGTAATAACGGCTGATTAACTATAAAATTATAAATAGAGTCTACTGGACACCTAATAGAATGGAAAGATTGGCCCTGAGAAACTCTAATTTGTGTTGAAGATGTGAAACTTCCTGCGGCACCTCGTTGCATATGTTATACTCATGCCCCATGGTAGTGCTAATGTGGTCTAAGGTTATTGAGCTTATTAATAAAGTAACGAGCTCTATGCCGGGGCCTGGACCGATGCTCTGTCTACTCGGAGTGATACCGCAGGGACATGCTTTTTATTCTCATCTGATATCATGGTGCAAAATAGCACTCATCACTGGATGCAGGATAGCGCTACATCACTGGCAGTCAGTCAGAAATGCCGTTTAAAGAAAGATGAGACGAAATGACTAAAATATCCTCTTAAGAGAGGTTGAGTTACAAATAGTTGAATAAACAAGATATTTACTTGAAAGTCTGGGGTCCATTTCTCTCCGTAACTTAACACACTAGATCAGACCTGGGCATTGTACGGCCCCCGGGCCACATACGGCCCTTTGATTGACTCTGACCGGCCCGCGTAAGGTTATTTGGAAATTACAAAATAAACATATTTTCTAATTTTACCTCATAGTGAGCTAAAGCTGCATTGCTTTTATTTTGAAGGTCATTTTTCATTCGCGTACAGAACACAATGACGCAATATATGTAAATTGATAGCCTACGTGCGACATCTGGTCACATCTTCACAGGGACAGACTGGCAGGTGTCAGCCCGCAGAAATGTCCGCTCGCGCTAAAAAAAGAAAGGTGGATGCCGAATGCAGGATTTTCAACAAAACATGGACTGCTAAGTATTTATTTACTGAAGTCGGAGGTAAAGCCGTGTGTTTAGTTTGTGGAGAGCAGATCGCCGTGTTTAAAGATTTTAATTTGAGTCGGCATTACGAGACGAAACACGCGGAGAAATATAAAAACTTCGGAAGCTTTGCTGGCTAAGCTACAAAAGCAGCAGGGCTTTTTTACCAAGCTTCACGCATCCAGGGATGCAGCATCCAAGACCAGCTTTGTGATATCCCACAAAATCGCTAAAAACAGTAAGCCATTCTCGGAGGGGGAGTTTGTGAAAGAATGCTTGGTGGACTCTGCAGCACTTATATGCCCTGAAAAAAAAGAAGCATTTGAGCAAGTCCCGCTGTCCAGGCGAACCGTGACCAGAAGGATCGAGGACATTGCGGGGAATCTGGAGCTTCAGCTGCAACGTGAAGTGGCAGGTTTTGACTTCTTCTCCTTGGCTTTGGATGAGAGCTGTGATGTCCGTGACACAGCTCAGTTACTTGTATTCGTCCGTGGGATAACGGACTTCAAGATTAAGGAGGAGCTGGCAGCAGTGCGGCCAATGAAAGGGACTACGACGGGGGGCGATCTGTTCACGGAGGTAAATGCGTGCTTGGACAAACTGGGACTTAAATGGGACAGACTGGCAGGTGTCACAACGGACGGTTGTCCAAATCTGACCGGGAAAAATGTCGGACTTTTGAAACGTATGCAAGATAAAGTGACTGAAATCGACGCAGATCACAAATTGGTATTTTTGCATTGTATTATACATCAGCATGTGTTGTGCAAGTCAGTGCTAAAAATTAACCATGTTATTGATGTTGTAACTAAAATAGTTAACTTCATCAGGGCACGAGCATTGAATCACAGACAGTTTGTTGCACTTTTGGAGGAGCATGAGACTGAACATAGTGACATTGGCTACCACACAACAGTCAGATGGCTTAGCCTTGGCAGAGTGCTAAAAAGAGTTTGGAACCTGAAAGCAGAGATTCGAGAGTTTTGTGAAAAGAAAAACAAAGACATCCCAGAGCTCTCAGATGACGTCTGGATGGCAGATTTTGCATTTGCTGTTGATGTGACTGCACTGATGAATGAACTGAACACCAAACTGCAAGGCAAGGGCCTTTTTGTTCATGAAATGAACAGCTTGGTGAAGGCCTTCATGAGAAAGTTGCAGTTTCTTTCAAGCCAACTGGATAGCAACAGTCTCACTCACATGCAAACCCTGAAAGAAGTCACACCATCAGCTGATCACCTCTGCAGGTATTCATCCATGTTGGGAGCACTGCATGAGGAGTTTTCAAGGAGATTTGAAGATCTCAGAAAAATCGAGGATGAAATGCACATGATTTCCTCTCCCTTGACCTGCAGTGTGGATAATGCACCCAGTGATGTTCAAATGGAACTCATTGACCTGCAGTCTGATGCTGTGCTGGCGGAGCACTTTAAGTCAGGATCACTGGTGGATTTTTACTCTTCTCTCAAAGAGGAGAACTTTCCAAACATTAGGAGACATGCTCAAAAGATGTTGGTTCTCTTTGGCTCTACCTACATATGTGAACAAACATTCTCAGTAATGAAGTTCAACAAATCCAGGTATAGATCCTCTCTCACTGATGATCATCTGTCAGCTTTGCTTCGCATTTCCACCTCAGACATTCAACCTGACTTTGATGCACTCGTTAAAGCCCAACAGAGACTAGATTTCTCTCACTGAACAAGAAGAACTGAAAATCACTAAATGAGGTGGTTAGATTACAAATGTACAAAATTTACAAATTAATTTTTCTCAAAATCACAGTTCAGTGACAATTGTTATGATTTATCTTGCTTAATATTTGGAAGGCAAAGATAATATTGTGATGTCTTTAGAAAGCTACCATCACATTTTGTTTACCATTGTTGTTGTTAAATAAATTAATTTTTTTGCGAGGTGGTTAGATTACAAATGTACAAAATTTACAAATTACTTTTTCTCAAAATCACAGTTCAGTGACAATTGTTATGATGTATCTTGCTTAATATTTGGGAGGCAAAGATAATATTGTGATGTCTTTAGAAAGCTACCATCACATTTTGTTTACTATTGTTGTTGTTGAATAAATTACATATTTTGCAGGGCAACTTCTCTTTTTTATTGCTTAATCATAACCAAGGACGTGCGGTCAGGGGAGGCTGCTTCACCTGTCATCATGACAAGTAAAAATAAATAATTATAACATCAAATTTATATTAACAGGGTTTTTCCTGGCTTTAATTGAGGCAGAGGTGGCACCATCCTGATCACACGCGTGCGGGTATACCATGACTTCAACTGGCTCAAGCAAACACTTTTTACAAGATATTTTTCATTTTGGGAGTTCTAATATAATTAAAAATGTATTTATTTATTTATTTATTCTTTATTTCATTAATTGATAAAATAAAACAATTTAATATATATATATATATATATAACACAAACCTTCCTAAATTCTGAATGAAAGTGAGCAGAAAGAAGAATCTTATTTAATCTGCCCCTTTTTCCCAAGAAACCAATTTACAAAGAATGTAAATTATATGAAAATTAGATGTGAAAAAATATGACAATTATCATGTTAAAGCATTATTTTATTAACATAAAATATAAATACAAATATAAGAACTCAATCTTACCAAAAATAAAAAAATAAAAAATAAAAAACTGCCAATGGAACAAGAGAAGATCTTCACTGAAATGAGTGAAAATGGTTTTCTAGAACGAGTTACTTTTTAAGTGACTGTCTTATTTTAAATGTAATGATTTTTTTTGGACTAGAAATAAAACATTTCGACTGGATATAAGACAAGTAGTCTAGGTAAGATTTTGACTTTTTGTAGGGTTTCTTTACTGACAAATCTCACAACCAGACAGAGAACATTTCAGCCTCCTATTTTTCCATTTCCTCCTCATGCTCCTGGTAGTCCAATGCCTCCTGGTCTGGTCCTGGTCCTGGTCTGATCCATGGATGGTCTTGGTCTGGTCTGATCCATCGATGGTCCTGGTCCTGGTCCATCATGGCCTCCTTACAACATCATCCCAGTGCCTCTCCTTCAGTCTGCTGCGCAGAGGTGTCTTCACCTTAAACAAAACAATTCATGCATTAAGTATTTTTGTATTCATTTTGATACAGACATAAATAGTGATAGTCCTGCTGCGTGGGGGTCACAGTGTTTTTGGCATAAATAACAGACCAAACCTTCCTCAGTTTGCCTGAGCAGGTAAATTGGTTCAGCCACCGTTTGTCAAACCCACTGGCTCTGTGTTTTTGAGAAGATCTGTAAAGATGAATAAAAAGTCATGTTTAAATCACGTACACGTTGGCTTCGCGTTGATATGCGCCTAATGACTGAAAACTGATTTATGCCTCTGCGTTACACCAACGCAGACTACGGCGTAGGGCGCGCGTCGCCGCGTACCCTACGCCGTAGGCTTTGCGTGGATTCAACGCGGAACCATAAATCAGCCTTAACGTTACCCTCGCCTCACAAATCGTCCCGTCCTGCACTCTGACCCTCGCTATCACCTTTCATGCATATTTGTGCGCTACTTTCAGCCCTGACAAAATTGCTGCATCTTGTCAGTAACATGATTTATTACTTTTTAACTGCCTGTAACGTTAATTGTCTGCACTGTTTCACCTGCACTCTTGCTTCTCCTCGTCGCCAGGTCGCTTTTTAAAGTACTGTATATATACCGAATATAAGACGAATAAACAAGACATGCTTGGATGCAAAAGAAACAATATTTACCTGTTTGAACAGCCAGGGAAAACCAGGACGCCGATTTTTAATACAACAAATAGCGGAAAAACACGGAAAATAATTCTGGAGATTTCGTCTTCTTCTGCTGGTGCTGTGTCGTTAATACAGCGCCCCCATAGCGGCGCAATGAAGTAACTGCAGTCAAAATAACATCCATCCAGTGAGTCCAACTTTTTTCTCAACAGTTCGAAAAATTGAGAAAATTGATCTTGCGTTTTGTTGCATTTTGTTGCGGGTGTTGATCGCGTTAGTGGTGCCATCATGTGTTGCATATGTAGGCTATTTTTAAATTGTTAAATCAAATCCTTTTGTTGACAAAACGTATTTGGAGTTTAACTTTTGACATAATGGCTTTAGGGCTTCTTGTTTGAGAAAGAGTTGAAAGAAAATCAGAATTAAAAGCTTTAAAAACAACTGAATATTTCACTAAAGGTCAAAATTTTAATCTGTGTTTTTGTACACCACTCTATGGTGTACAAACAGTGTGTACACTGTACAAACTCTCATTTGTGTTGTATGAATTGCTACTATTTACTGTTTTTTATAAAGAAATACAATTAATATTATGCAGAATTGAGTTAAGCCTTTTGGCCCGGCCCTCCACAATATTTTCTGTTTCTCATGTGGCCCCATGGAAAAAATAATTGCCCAGGTGTGCACTAGATAGACACTCCCTTCAGCAAGAAAACTACTTTTCTGTAGAAATGGTACAGTAAAGTCCGTTTACTAGATGCAGTACGTTTACATGCACAAGAGAATGTCAAATTGTTGCCTTAATCTGACCAATATCAAATTTTTAAAAAGCCCTGCCAACACCTTAGCCGGGCTGTAGTCAAACCAAACTTAAGCTCTTGAGATCCAGTTTTTACTGCCAGATAATGCGTCCTATTCCCAGTTATTCCGGCATGTATACCAACCCACGCTTAGCCGAGCTAGTGACTGCCCGGGTCTCCCCCTTCCAACACCGCAGAAGCCAGAATATCAACACAGTAGGAGAAGAAGAAGACGAACAAAAAAGTAGGAACTGGAAGAACGCCAACGCAACAGTGCGTGTGGCACCACCTAGCATCACAGAGTCGAACACACCTCACTCAATAATCAATTGTCTTCTCATGAGTGTATACTTGGATTTCTCTGAAGTTCCAGTTTAATACTTAGCTAGATTGTTCCAAAATAGCTCCATTTAGATGTGCATTTAACCGCACTGAGTGTATACTACCATCAATCCATCTTCTTCCGCTTATCCGTTCCCGGGTCGCTGGGGCAGCAGTCTCAACAGGGATGCCCAGACTTCCTTCACCCCAGACACTTCCTCCAGCTCTTCCGAGGGGAGTTCCCAGGCCAGCCGAAAGACATAGTCTCTCCAGCATGTCCTGGGTCTTCCCCGGGGTCTCCTCCCGGTGGGACATGCCTGGAACACCTCCCTAGGGAGGCGTCCAGGAGGATCCGATACAGATGCCCAAGCCACCTCAGCTGACTCCTCTCAATGTGAAGGAGCATTGGCTCGACTCCGAGCTTCTCCCGGGTGACCGAACTCCTCACCCTATCTCTAAGGGAGCGTCCAGCCACCCTGCGGAGGAAACTCATCTCGGCCGCTTGTATCCGGGATCTCGTCCTTTCGGTCACTACCCAAAGTTCATGACCATAGGTGAGGGTAGGTGTGTAGATTGACCGGTAAATCAAGAGCTTCGTCTTTCGACTCAGCTCCTCCTTCACCACGACGGTCCGGTACACCGACCGCATAACTGCGGACGCTGTGCCGATTTCTTTTAGTCTTGGTCGCTACTTCACTCTGATTATAGTGCATTATTGCATGTTGTATGCCACAACTTGTGTTTGGGTTGTTTTTTTTGTTTTTTTTGGAGGGGGTTACTGTTGTATATTGAGTAAGGAATTTTGTCTAGTATATTGTGAAAAAAGAAAAATGAAGAATTATTTAAAAAGAAAAAAAGAATACATTCTGGGAAAGAGTATAAAGTACATCAGTTGTTACTTTGCAACAGTCTTCCTCCAAAATTGTCCTAAAGCCACTGTGTAGCAATACCACATCTGACCACATGAGCACAAATATCCATTGTATTGACAAGATAACCACTAACAATACTGTGCTAATGAGTAGGGATGGATTGGTATGCCTTGTAATGTTACTTTGTCCCAGTGGTGAGGGCCTTATGGGGGTCAACAGCTCGGGTCGTTGGAGCTGCATGCGGATTCGCATGGATGTCCCTAAAAATCAAGCAATCTTGAAGGACAACATACAGAATGTTGCTTGATTTTCCAGTAGAAATTATCTTTGCCGAGGGGACTGACATGACACCATACCATCACAGAGCGTAGCAACCTGGATAGTCCTTTTCATCTGTGGTCTGGAGCACATGGTGCTATAGCTCTATCTTTTTTTTAATTCAAGATCTTTTTATTAAAATTTTCACAAAGTAAAAAAGGTGAAATGCTGCATGTCAATTACAAACATTTTGATTAGGCATGGGCATGTTAATCATAGCATACACCAGTGTACAGAATATAAAAAACAATTAAACAGTATGAAAAAATATAAAATAGTAACAAAAACAAACTACAGACCAAACTAATCCCTCCCCTGTCACTGCCAGATTACTAATCACAATATGAGGTCACTCTATCATCAAAAGCCTGCACTAGGAATATAAAAGAAATATATGAAGTATAGTTCACAGGGTCTGGAATGCTTCTAGAAAAGGTCCCCACACTTTCTGGAACTTATTTGATTGCTGAAGCGAGTATCTAATTTTCTCCAGTTTTAAGCAGGACATGATGTCTTCCAGCCATTGCGCACGAGTAGGAGGGAAGGGATCCTTCCACCTGAACAGAATTGCCCGACGAGCCAAAAGGGAGGCAAAAGACAAAGTGTGCCCCTGTGCAGTGGTTAACTTCCTTCCTCCCTCCATGACCCCAAACAGGGAAGTCAGTGGGTTTGGTTCTAATCTGATTTTAAGCACCAGAGAGAGAGTATGAAATACTTCCATCCAGTACTTGTTTAGACATGGGCAGGACCAGTACATGTGGATGAGAGAGGCTTCTGCTACTTTACATCTTACACAGTATGGACTAATATCTGGGTACATGGAGGATAACTTTGCTTTGGAAATATGAGCCCTGTGTACCACTTTAAACTGAATTAAGCAGTGACGTGCGCACAGGGAGGTTGTATTAACCAGTTTGAGTATGGACTCCCAGGTATCCTCTGATAAGGGAAGCCCTAAGTCCTGCTCCCATGCTGCTTTGAGTTTATCTGTAGGGGCACTCTTAAGATCCAGCAACATGCCATAGAAAGACGAAATGAGCCCCTTTTTGAATGGGTCTGTGGCAAGAACTTTGTCAACTGTGGTCAAGCCTATCGATGCACCAGGGCTGGGTGTCTGGGAAAGAACAAAATGTCTAGCCTGAAGATACCTAAAGAAATGTGATTTTGGAAGGCTGAATTTACTACTTAACTGCTCAAAAGATGCCACGGTGCCGTCTATGAACATATCTCTAAAACGAATCATACCCCTCCTGTGCCATTCCTGGAAGGTGGGGTCCTCAAGGGATGGTTTGAAAGAGTGATTTGATGCAATGGGGCTAAGAAGAGAGAAGCTGTGAAAACCAAAAAACTTCCTAAATTGGGCCCAAATTCTAAGAGAATGTTTAACCACTGGGTTTTTGATTGATTTAAGTGAAGGAAGTGGAAGTGAGGAGCCGAGTAGGGCAGGAATTGACAGGTCATCAGTTGGATGTAACTCCATCGCCACCCAGTCAGGGCGGTCAGCGCCGTCGCAGTAGAAGGACCAGAATGCAAGGCAGCGCAGGTTAGCAGCCCAGTAATAATAACGAAAGTTTGGGAGGGCCAGACCACCTGCAGACTTAATTTTTTGAAGGTGAGTTTTGTTCAAACGTGGCCGTTTACCCCGCCATAGGTATGTAGATATAACTGAGTCAAGGGACTGAAAAAAAGAACCAGGAATAAAGAGTGGTAAGGTCTGGAAAAGGTACAAAAATTTAGGTAAAATGGTCATTTTAACTGAATTGATGCGACCCACAAGAGACATTGACAGGGGTGACCATTGTGTAAGGGTTTGTTTGGTCTCATTTAACAATGAGATAAGATTCTCTTGGAGCAGGTCTTTGTGTTTCCTTGTCACAGATATGCCTAAATAGGAGAATTTGTCATTTGCGATTTTAAAGGGAAAATTGGAAAGGTCTAAAGCATGCGATTCGAGATTGGTAGGGAAAAGCTCACTTTTGCTGAGATTCAGTTTATAGCCTGAGAGTTTCCCAAACTGACTGAGAAGTGACAGCGCAGGGGGTAATGAGGCCAGAGGGTGAGAGATGAAAAGCAAGAGGTCATCGGCATAAAGCGAGACCTTATGTTCCCTGCCACCTCTCCAGATACCGGACACATCCTCACAAGATCGGAGCGCTGTGGCAAGCGGTTCGATAGCCATGTCAAAAAGCATGGGACTAAGGGGGCACCCCTGACGGGTTCCACGATGCAGATTAAATGGTTTTGACCGTTGAGAGTTAGTACGAATTGAGGCTGTTGGGTGTAAATAGAGAAGTTTAATCCACAACGCAAAGTTCGGACCAAAACCAAACCTGTCCAGCACAGCAAAGAGATAATCCCATTGGACGCGATCAAATGCCTTCTCCGCATCCAGAGAGACAACGCATTCAGGGATAGCCTCAGAGGCAGAGTAGATAATATTGAACAGTCGCCTTGTGTTGAAGTAAGACTGCCTACCTTTAATGAAGCCAGTTTGGTCTTCAGATATAATTGTGGGGAGGGCATTCTCCAGCCTATGGGCTAGGACTTTAGCTAGGATTTTAGCATCCGTGTTTAAGAGGGAGATGGGCCTGTAGGAGGCGCATTCAGTAGGATCCTTCCCTTTTTTAGCTATGAGGGTGATGCAGGCCTCTGAAAAAGAAGGAGGGAGGGAACCGTGGCTGAAGGATTCTGAAAGAACTGTAGATAGCAGTGGGGAAAGCAGAGTAGAAAATTTCTTTAGAAATTCCGCCGGGAAGCCATCAGGGCCAGGACATTTACCCGACTGCAGTGAAGAAATGGCTCGAGTAATTTCCATCAGGGATATCGGTTCTTCTAATGTCTTCCTTAGATCTGGTGAAAGACTGGGAATACTAAGACTATTTAAAAAGTCTGCAATCTCATCTCGATCAGTCTGAGATTCCGAGGTGTATAGCTGGGTATAAAAGTCCCTGAATGCTTCATTTATGAGTAAGTGGTCTGTAGTTACATGGCCATTTGGTAATCGAATCTTAGAAATATTTTGTTTAGCCTTAGAGCCTTTAAGTTGGTTGGCTAATAATTTGTCAGATTTGTCTCCATAAACATAAAACCTGGTTTTACTTTTCAGAAGTGACTGTTCAATTGGGTGAGTGGTAAGCAGGTCAAATTTAGTTTTAAGTTCTAGCCGCTTTTTGTAAAGATCTGGGGATTTAGTCCGAGAATATTCTTCATCGACCTCTTTGATTTGGCGGGCAAGGTCTGATCGCTCCCTATAAGATTTTTGCCTCACCCTAGCAGTGTAGGATATAATCTGTCCCCGGAGATAAGCCTTGAGGGAGTCCCAGACAGTTAGACTAGACATTCCTGGAGTCATATTCGTGGATAGGAAAAAGGCTATTTCCGTTTCCATAGATTTAACAAAATTTGTGTCCGACAGCAGAGTTGAATTGAATCGCCACTGTCTGTCTCTCTGAGGTAGGTCAGGAAGGGACATGGTTAGAACCACAGGAGCGTGGTCGGAAATGACAATGCTCTGATAAGCACAGGAATGAACCAGGGGAATCAGTTGATTATCAATAAAAAAATAATCAATCCTCGAGTATGTGTGGTGCACTTGTGAGAAAAAGGAGTATTCTCTGTCACATGGATGTAAAGAACGCCACACATCACAAACACCGTAGTCAGAAAGGAACGCCTGAATAAGACGGGCTGACTTACTTGCTGTGCCGGGGTTGGTAGAGGATCGGTCTAGGACTGGGTCGAGCCAGCAATTAAAATCACCACCCAGTATGAGAGAATATGTATTAAGGTCAGGGAGCAGTGAAAACAGTCGTTCAAAAAAGACTGCATCATCTGAATTAGGGGCATAAACGTTCACAAGTACGACCAATGTATTGAATAATTTCCCAGAAACGATCACGTAGCGACCAAACTTGTCAGAAATCACATTGTGCTGCTCAAATGAAACATCCTGACTGATCAGAACTGAAACTCCTCGGGCCTTAGCTTGAAAGGAGGAGTGAAATCTCTGCCCTGACCACCTCGGGAACAGGCGGCTATTATCAGAACT
The DNA here is from genome assembly GCF_033807715.1 of Cololabis saira. Taxonomy (NCBI): domain Eukaryota; kingdom Metazoa; phylum Chordata; class Actinopteri; order Beloniformes; family Belonidae; genus Cololabis; species Cololabis saira. Next base: position 29,144,679 of record NC_084608.1, read on the forward strand.
ACGAATATGAGTTTCTTGTAGAAAGGCTATTTCTGTTTTAAGGTGTTTTAGATGTGAGAAGATCCTCTTCCTTTTAACAGGGTGATTCAGACCCTTAACATTCCAGCTCACCAACTTCAAGTATCTACTCATAATATCTAAGAAGAAAAATTAGGTGTGCACAATGACCTAGGCAAAAAAAAAGAGAACGGAAAGGAGGTTGAATGTGACCCACATTGAGTAATGAGTTGAAAAGAGTTAATGCAAAGTTTCTGGCAGTGACATATCCCCCCGACCCACCCCCCCCAACTAAGACAGCTGCTATAGAAAAATAAAAAAAAAGCAGCAAGCTCTTCAAAACAAACAAAGTGCAATAACGCATCTTCCAATCCTACACACTAATAGCTTTTGCTCCCGTATCATGGGTGTATACCTATTAGCACCTTAAAACGTGTAGATATAAATAAAAAAAAGGAATACCCTCTCAAATCTTGACCTGGAAGTCCCGATATGAGCCCAGAAATATTTGTACAAAAATATAAAACGTCCGACTTAAGCAGCGTAAAAGTAAGGTTAACAGCTTACAATTATTACAAAACTTATAGGTAAATCGGAAAAGCTTTTTCTTTTTTTTTTTCTCTCCCTCTTCACCACTTATTTTCCCCCTTCCCTCAAATAGCCAAAAAGAACTGCAAATTAATAATATTTGCAAAAGGGCAGTCAAACTAACAACAGAGAAAATACTGGTTGTCGCGGGGTTACTCACCCTCCCCTCAGGAATAATGTGGCTCACGTAAAAAAAAAAAAAAAAAAGAGAGAGAAAAAAAAGTCAGTCCGTGAGCGTCAGTGAGCCGCACCGGGCTGCAGGCGGAGCCGTGACAGCCTCCAACGGTCCCGTTACGGCGGGTTTGAAGTTTTGCTGCGACTCGTGATGAATTTGCGCGCCTCATCCACGGAGCCGATCCACTTCCTGGCCCCCCCGGACAGCGTGAGCCGGAGCCGGGCGGGGAAGAGCAGAGCCGGCCTCAGACCCAGCTGGTAGAGCTCCGACATGACTCCGCTGTATTCCGCTCGTTGGCTGGCAACTTCGGGGCTGTAATCCTCCACTATCCGGATGGGGTGGCCGCGATATTCCACCTTTCCTCTACGGCGCGCCTCCCTGATGAGGAGATCTTTCGTCTGGTACCGGTGAAGGCGGAGGATGACCGGGCGCGGTCTCTGTCCCGGGGCCGGCTTGGCGGCGAGCGAGCGGTGCGCTCTGTCTATCTCTGGCGGTGACGGCAGCGTATCGTTCCCGAACACCTCACACAGCAGCTTGGAGAAGAAAGCCGCCGGAGAACCGCTCTCGGTCGACTCCGGTAAGCCCAGGATACGGATGTTCTGCCTTCTGCTTCGGCTTTCCAAATCCACCACCTTAGCCTTCAGCCGAGCATTATCATCCCGTAGAGTCGAGCAGATGCCTTCAAGGTCCGTAACTCGCTGGCTGAGGTCTTCTGTGGCGAGTTCAAGGGACGAAACCCGTTGGCCATGGTCCTCGACCGCGAGCCGCGTTTGGTCGAGTTTGGAGTCGAGCTGACTGAAAGTATTTTTGAACTCGGCGGCCAGGGCAGCGCGGTGTTCCTCCAGCAGCGTGGTAATGGCCGCCAGGGTTAAGACAGCGCCAGCCTCGTCCTTTTTTCCCGACTTGCCGCTCTTCGAAGCCATCTCGGAGGTAAGTGGGCTCGTTCGAGACAAAAAAAAAGAAAAACAGCAACAGGGAATCCCTTTTAAAGGAAAAAGTTTGAAAGTTTGAGGGCTTGGTGGTTTAAAAAGTTTGGCATTTACGGGAGCACTCACGAAACACGTCTACTCCATCTGCTCACCAACCGGAAGCCCATAGCTCTATCTTTTGAAAGAGATATAGAATATTGATTGCTCTGACCACAACACATGCAGGGTGTGATGGTTAATCCTAGATACGTACTGTACCTCTGATTCCCGACATACTAATGCCTCCTTTAGACAAAGTTCATGAAACACTTCTTTTTTTTTTTTTTTTTACATATTAAAAAGTTTAAAGTGGCCATTGTGAATATAGCTCCATAATGTAATGCTCGACAAAACGTTTCCTAAAGGAACTCATTCCCCATGGAGGTCATATCTGTTCCTGATGAATAACAGTCCCTGATTACCATTTTGCAGTACTGATTGTTGGGTCAAGGTTTGGTGAGTCAGATTATTTAAAAAGTTTTAAAATGTAATTCATCTGGGCCCCAATGCTTGCTTAAATGTCATAACCCCTAATTAAATGTCTTGCTTATTATGCATTTCATGTACTTTCAAGTATATATCCACCAGTGTTCCCAGATCTGCGATAATTATTGTATTTGTATGATAAGTATCCGGCAACACGGATAACCACTTAGAGTATATATGTACCGTGAAGCAAAAGTGTGTACTCTAATAACTGGAGAGAAAAAAAAAACATTACAGATGAAGCAAATAATGTTCTCAAGCAGCTGAAAGAGGGGTCACAATGTTGAAGCCAGAGAAATAGTTCAGAGTGTCTCCAAAATCAAGACATTCTGACACTGAGCTTCTTTTCCCCCCGGAGCTGATTGAGACTCTGTTTCCTGCAGCTTTTAAAATCAGCATTTCCTCTTAAATTGTTGACAGACGCTACACATGGCATATACAGAAAGCAAACTTGTCCAAGTTTCTTTGTTCAACAGATAAAACAGAAGCAGCAGAGTCATCAAGGGTATTTTTGGTACAACATAACAATAATGTGCTACAAACATCGTGTGCGTGATTGAGAGCAAATTAGCAGATAACAACCTCATACTTCACGGCACAGCAGGGGCTCGCAGCATCTTCAGCACAGCTTATAGGGAAATTAATTTAAATTATGAGACATTTTGAAACCAAAAGGTTCTGTTTTTTTGTTCCTGTTTAGCTCTAACTGCAGAAATGTGGTCTATGATCTGAACATATCCTTTATCAATAAAGAACTCAATCATGCGAGACTCATAAAATCTGAAAATGTCTCATGCAATCATCCTCCACAAAAGGTTTATTAGTGGTTCAACGACATCATTATTTTTCTTTCCTACAAGTATATTAATTTGTTTTTGTCTTTTCAAACATCAAACATTTTTTTGGGTAATATTCAATTCGGCGCTTGGGGCTGTGTGGAGGCTTACGCCCAAACTGTTGCACAAACGACTGCAACCCCCCATGCTGGTGTATGACAGCTTGTGGCATCATCCTGCTCAGCGTTTGCAGCAAAGCAGATGCCTTTTTTAATCCAGTGTAGGAGAATAACAGCCCTCTACTATTACTTGTTTTGCTTAAACGAATTTCCTTAAAGCTACAAGAAAATCTTTTTATGATCGTGGTTGTAAATGATGTGGCCCATTTTGACAACCACGATGCTGAAAGGATTCAAAATGGTTACAAATTGCAGTCAAAAGTCTAGTTATTCGTTCATATAATATTGCAGTAATATAATTTTCCTTTGAGGATCAATAAAGTAAAAAAAAAAGTGTAGCGTTCATACTGTTTACTGAATTGTAGAGTAAGTACTGTCCATGTGTGACTCATGAAGCATGTCACCAGGATAAACAAACGTATTTTTCACATATAATCAGTACTCGAGTTGTAAAAAAAAAATCAGGGGGGATGGTGGATTTTATCATATGGGGACAGATAATTTGTGCTGATTACAAATAATATAATATATTACAAATAATAGCACTGACCAAAACACCTGCAGAAATACTGCAGGAATGACATAGCAGCAGTTAAATGCAGCCTTCTGTAAGCTTTAAATATCCACTGGGCTTACATCAAATACATCAAAACACAACAATAAAAAACTGTTTTCTGAACTTATCAATATGACTCTGTCCTTCAAAGGATAAGTAAAATGGATCACTGCAAAAACTTAAAATGTTAACAAGAATATTTGTCTTATTTCTAGTGAAAATGTCCCATTTTAGTAAAAAAATCTCATTACACTTAAAACAAGACTCATCACTGGAAAAAACAACAATTTTCACCTGTTTCAAGTAGATTTTTACTTAAAATAAGTAGAAAAATCTGCCAGTGGAACAAGATTTTATTGCTTGTAATGAGAAGATACATCTTGTCCCATTGGCAGATGTTTCCATTTCAAGTGAAAATTTACTTGAAACAGGTGAAAATTGTTAAATAAGTTATTTTTCTGGTGTTATTTTTCTGGTGATGACTCTAAATGTTGAAATAGCAGTAAATCCACATTGATGAAATGACATAAGGGATGGAAAGGGGGATGGCAGTTTTACAGGGGGGGTGATTTTGACCATTTTTATTTCAGGGGGGATGCCATCCCCCCTCAACTCCAGTACTGCCTATAATTATAATATCACGAGCTTGGAGCACCCTGGAATTAACTTTAAAAACATTTAATCTTGAGGAGAATATGAAATATGATCAAGTTTGATGGTGAACTGATTCAGAGAGAGACCTTCGGTAGCAGCTCAGGAAAAGTTAGACGATCATCACCTTCGTCCTCTGGAAACCACATATATCTGTACAAATACTGATGGCAGTCAGTGTTGAGTTTCTTAAAGGTGCGGCCCTGTGATGGATGTCCAGGATCAAGCCCTGCCATAGGTGGACATAATATCAAGGCTCAGTTTATATCAAACAAATAAAATAAGTAAATAAAACTGCTCATGCACAGCACAGCCTCTACTTGAACATTGAACTCTCCAGATGATTTATATCTGTGTCCAACCTGCTGTTATTGCTGCTGCAGCACTCGCTGATCTATACACTTTATTTTAAACAAAAGAGGAAACCCACAGGAACCAAGGATAATTGTGGTCCCAGTAATTAAATTGCTCCAGCTTGATGTATCGGAAAATAGCCGGGCTCTGCTTTTCCCGAATCCATACCACAGGAAATACAAGTATAGGACTGAAGTATAGGTGGATATTTCAACCAGCAGGAAGAACCGCCCATCTCACATTATTGCAAAATCATACAATTAAATACTAATGACAATGCAGTTCAGCAGAGTTCATTTCCACGTGTTTCAGTCTTTGTTCTCCATTTGCTCATTTCAGTGGAGCCTGTGTTTTTGTAAGAGGACTCCAACGGCCCCGTTGGCACACTTTTCTCTCGGAAGCCATAACAAAAGCAGCTTAGAAGCTAATTATAACTAATTTTCATTCTGAGCTCTTGTATCTTGTAGTCAGTGTATTTTGCATTTCTCTGTACTTCAGTGATTTCAGATGTTGGTTTTGTGACTGAATTCTGCCTCAGAGAGAAACTTGCATGCAGAATTTTCTTTCAGTCATTTAAAGTGCATTTTACAAATCTCTGTTTGAACTCCTGTCACCTCCAATTTATTTCAACAATTACTGGTTAATTGTAAAACTGGGTGCAAAAAAATGAAATAATTAATTGAAAAGTTTCAACAACTACCGCTAGGGTATCTTTACTCAAAAACAGGTGGTTCTGCTAACCTAGTTTTTACCTACGGAAGAGTATTAGGGCCACTTAAAAAAAAATAAAAAGAATTCTGAGAAAAAAGTCAGAATTCTGACTTTAATCTCAGAATTTTGAGAAAATAGTCAGAATTCTGACTTTAATCTCAGAATTCTGACTTTTTTCTCAGAATTCTTTTTTTTTTTTTAAGTGGCCCAGAATTCTGACTTTTTTCTCAGAATTCTTTTTTTTTTTTTAAGTGGCCCAGAATTCTGACTTTTTTCTCAGAATTCTGAGATTAAAGTCAGAATTCTGACTTTTTTCTCAGAATTCTGACTTTTTTCTCAGAATTCTGAGAAAAAAGTCAGAATTCTGACTTTTTTCTCAGAATTCTGAGATTAATGTCAGAATTCTGACTTTTTTCTCAGAATTCTGACTTTTTTCTCAGAATTCTTTTTATTTTTTTTTAAGTGGCCCAGAATTCTGACTTTTTTCTCAGAATTCTTTTTATTTTTTTTAAGTGGCCCTAATACTCTTCCGTATTTACCAGCCAGACCAACTGTAAAGAGTCAAACTCCCTGAACGAGGCAGAACTGTGGAGTCTTATTTGCAAATTGCCGTTTGATTTGCAAGGAACAGAAGCAGAAGTGCTGACACTGCTGCTCATCTGTTTCCAGGCTCAGGAGAAGTTACTGGGAAAAACACAAGATTTGCTTCAGATGCGTCTCTAAGGCCAAACACCTCCAGATCACACAAACTGACAACAGCTGTTCACTGACGAGGAAAGAAAAGTCCAATGATTTTACTCGGGTCCCTCACAATGATTGGATGGATTTCTTAGAGCCCCGTTGCTTCGGCAGGTGGAACATATATGTGATTAATAGTTTTCTATGGTGTGTCAAGAGAATTTCAGGTAATTTAGTGAAGAAAAAAAAATCTTCAGGAAAGGATTTCCTACCAAACCTTAAATCCAGCACTTTTGATTCAACAAGTCAACAGTAGACCACATATGAAGAGGATAAATAGTCATTTTCATAGGTCATGGGCTGATTTAGACACATTCTGGTTAATAAAGAATAGTCTAATCATGTCTTAGTTTCTGCAGTGTCCCACAGGCCACAACTCACAATCACTCACCAAGCCCACTTCTTAATTGGGAAGACATATTGATATGGATTTGTATTTGCATTTTTGAAAAAAATGTAATATCATTTAGACAAAACACCTCCAGAGGACAATGCCATCAATCTTACCCCAGCAACCAAAGACCTTGGTTAACATTTCTGCATCCATCGGGGAACACTTAAGCCCGTTAACAGATGAGTGAACAGTACCTCAAATCCCATTCCTGAAAGCAGCTAAAACTAATCACAACTAAACATGTATTTCTGGTTCATTGTTTCTAAAAAAGACAACTTCCCAGAGATGTAGAATGAAAACATCAGCAGAGCCTCCAAACTGATTGTTTAAGCTACAATGTCATGGAAACCTAAATATGGTTTGGGGAAAGCTTTGACTTTTTTGTAGTTAGTTAAAAAGGCTTTGTATCAATTATGAAATGTTGAACCTACCCAGCTCTCCGTAGGTTTCCATCAGCAGGGCTTTGGCCAGTTTTATGAAGCCTTGACTGTTGGTGTGTCTCCATCAACTTGAGGTTTTGGGAGGTCAGCTGGGTCAAATGCTACAGTTACAGCAAAAACCTGCTGGTGTTGTTAACTCACTGTGGGCTGGACATGACATTGATCAGCTTGCTCAATGTTTCCTTCTTATCAGCTCCTATGATTATTTCTTCCCCTTCTTCTTCCTCTTTCCCTGGCTCCTTTTCCTATTCTTTGCCATTTGAAAACAGAAATAATTTTACACTACTGCCACCAAGAGGAAGGGAGTAGTGCTTGGTTAAGTCTTTGGATCCCAGAGGTGGGTAGTAACGAGTTACATTTACTCTGTTACATTTAATTGAGTACATTTTGGGAAATCTTGTACTTTTAGGAGTAGTTTTGAATCACTATACTTTTTACTTTTACTTGAGTAGATTTGTGAAGAAGAAACTGTTCCTCTTACTCCGCTACATTAGGCGACGTTGAGCTGTTACTTTTCTTTTATCCCTTTTATCCGCGTACGCGTCAATCTCATGACATCACTGAGTGATTCTTTGGGAAAAATGTTTGTTTTTGCATGTTTTGTCACATTTACACAGACTCAAATACACACACACAGTTTCTATGAGTTCATGGGCTTGTTCTAGTTCTGACTGCGGAGCCTGGTTAAAAAAGAAAAGTACAAAGGCTTGAAATTTTGTGCTTAATTTATTTTTTTATTCTATTATTTTATTTATTTTATAATTTATTAAAGTACTTGAATTTACTTTAAGCTTATTTTAATTTAAGCAATTTTTTATTTTTTATTAATTTTAATTTATTTTATTATTGTATTGATTTAATTTGCCTGAAGATGATTATTTTGTACTTTTGTCTGTTTGAATGGTTGTGTTAAAAAAATAAATCAGACGTTACTCAACAGTTACTCAGTACTTTTTTTCACCGAGTACTTTTTTACTTTTACTCAAGTAATTATTTGGATGACTACTTTTTACTTCTACTTGAGTCATATTATTCTGAAGTAACAGTACTTTTACTTGAGTACAATTTTTGGCTACTCTACCCACCTCCGTTGGATCCTTCCAGGTCCGTCGCTGTAATAGAGACACAATGGCTGAAGGACCGAGGAAGGTATCGCAATTCCAGCCTCCTAGATTCTACCTCAGAAACACGCAAATGGAAACCTGCTTATTGGGGCTGACAACCACCAATATTTGTGTATCAGGAGCAAAATTGGCAGAATAATATGAATAATATCACGGCACAACAGGGACACTAATTCAGATAAGATAACTTATCTTTTAACCTCAGCTTGCTGATTTGGAAGTTTCATGTGCTTCCAGATGGAAACGCTCCACCATTTAGCTACCGGAAAGTAGAAAAAGTTTTCGTGGAGAAAAAAATATAATTAAAAGTTTGAACAAGTGTGTCACTATTACTTTGAAATCATAGAATTTGGATCGCTCATCCACCGAATTAATCAGCCTCCTGCTGAGCTCAGCCACTGCCAGATGCACGCAGGAGGAAGTATGTTTACTCTGCCGGAAAACAGTTCATGGGTAGTTTGTTTTAAAAAGGGGGAGTGAGGAAGAGAGAGAAAAAACTAGGAGGTAATCCAAAAAAATACCAGAGTAAAAACGAATAACAGCCTGGGCCGCTACAAGATCAGTGAACTTGAAGATCAGAATTTAATAATTTATTGTTGAAACATCCACTGTTTTTCTGCCTATGATCATGCAGATATAAAAAGAAAACAAAAATTGGTGAAAGTATTTAATATTTAAATATCCTGCAGTCGCCGCAGTGTGTCACATATGTCCTTTCTTCAATTCATCTGAAAGTGTCCCAATCAATTTACCAGACTTCCTGTTTTTCTTCATTAATCCTTAAAACACGACAGCAGGCAGCTGAGAAGAGTTTAAAAACACTCTTTGTGTCACTATAAAAAGGAGTTATTTAAGCTTGGGCTGTATTTTCTTCCCTTCAGTATATCAGCTGTCGTGCTTCCAGCTATTCATCCACCACCATCATTCCTTAGTCGCAAGATCCTGGCACTTTTTGTTTTTATGTAAAGGAAACAATTACATAAATCCACTTGTAAAATTGTGGACCTATTTATCATTCATTGTGAATCTCCTTTGACTGGCCATATATTGGATTAAACTTTGGTCTGTTTACCATTTTGACTCCACTGAGCCACTTCTTAGGGGTTATTTTCACAGATAATGAGGCTTGTGATTACCATCTTAACAGGCATTAATAAGAAATGAGCGCTGGCACAAGGCACATTTGCAAACAGTAAGCAGAGAATGGCATATCAAGGAACTAAGCACACTGGGGAAGGGAGCTGTAATCTCATGAAAATTCAATTAGCCCACTTTAGAAATGGATTAGGCACAAGAAATAAAATTAACAAGATAGGCTGAAAACAAAAGCGCACCATGGAATTAAATAGCATTTGCATGCTGTGTGAGTGTGTGTATATATATATATATATATATATATATATATATATATATATATATATATATATATATATATATATATATATATATATATATCAAGTCCTGCAATAAGAGCAGGCAACTATGGAAGAGAAACATATGACAATAAATACAAAATCAATTATTAAAATGTAAAATCTTCAAATACCAACCCAATTATTTTATTATTTTTTGTTTCATCATGGTATATTTATTTATTTCATGACACTTGTATTTCATACTGGGTTATTTTTTATAAGTAATGGCGACATTTACATATTTCATGAAACTTTTATCTTATGTCAGGGCTTTTTTTATATCAATTCTTTATAGTCAAATGAAGGGGCGTGGTTATCTTTGTGGGTTCCGCCACAGTCGTGAACCTCAACGGATCCTCATGGACAGAAAAGCGGGAAGAAAACAGAAAGCCACCATAAAAACAGAGGAAGAGAGGAAGAAAAAAACGCAACATAACTTCTGCCGGACTTGGACTCTCACTGGAAGTTTTGGATTCGACAACTACAAACAATTCACAATTTCAGAATTGTTGCTTTTGTTTTTAGATAAACTGTCCCGTTTACCTCTCCTCTTATAGTATTTGGTTATATATTTTCTTTTCATTTGACCAAACTGTTTTGTAAAACTGTTCTACCTCAGTAAACCTTTGGATTTGAAACACAGATGTGAGTCATGGTAAATCTAATGCAGTGATTGATTCCCTCCGTGATTAATACTGCAACTAAACTATTTTCTTTTTTCAGAACATTTTTCAATTTAATTCAATTTAGTTGAGTAAGGAGTGCAATGTTTATCAAATTACCATGCAAAACTAATTTACTGCAGATTACACCATGATTTTACTTCTGAAACATGTTTTTTTTTTTATTTTGCAACTGACTTGGTTATAGATACAGAAGTCTGGGGTTACATCATTTATTCTGCTACAGAGAAGGAGGACTCAGGTTTCATTTATCCAACATTAACGATACAGCTTTGACATTCCTTCCCCGGTGGTTTCAGAACCATCTTCACCAAGGGCCGATTTATAGATTTCAGGAGGCAACATGTTTAATAACTATCACTTTTTGGAAAGGCGTCATACAACATACTGATGAGAGAAATTGGGATTTTGTCCATGTTGAGGTTGGGAAGAGAAAAAAATCCTAAAATGTGTTTGGTTTTTGGTCGAAGATCTATAAAAAGACCATGAATAACATATTGGTTTTTATATATGGTTTTCTTTTTTAATTTAATACCAGTAAAACAGCTGCATTTCTCCCACTTGGATTACTCTAACGTCGCCTTAAGTAAGCCTTTGAGTCCATTAAATGTTCTCATGATTTAAAAAAGTATGGTCTCGACATCAGCAGCTATTATAACTTTTGCAGTTGCTGGCTGCTTTGGTATGAAATTGAACTGCTGTAGCTTCATGTCTTGGGGGAAATAGTTGTTAATGGCTGACTGCATTGACATAAATCATAATCAATCTTCCTGCACGCCGGTTCCAGCGTTTCTCTCCTGCTCCAGATTAGAACGTTATAGGGCCATTTCACAGCACTGGAAAGTGTATAGAGGTTAAGCTGCAAGTCGAAAAAGACACGTTTGATACGACCAACAGGAGGTTTGAACCCACTGGCTGGCGTGAGAGGACGTAGAGCTCTCTCTTCTCCAGGAATTACAGCCTTCCTTAGTCATGGGAATCACGAGCACTTTGCCTTCCCTGTTGTTATGAAAGATGGTAGTGGAGTCGTCTCTAGGAATCTTGTCACTCATTGGATTTTGAGTTCGCTGGGCCAATAAAATGAAACAAGTGAAGCGTATAGAAAAACATGAATCAAACGTGGGGTACCGAGGGCATTTTAAGGGATTTGGCTTTTTTTCCTCCCCCTTTCTCAAACAGAATGCACCTCTCTTGTCTCACAAGTCTTCAAAGAGCCTGCTTTCCCTTCGTGTCACCAGCCCTTATAGTATTGAATCATAATGTGCACCGTGTGTGTGTTCACCTCCTACTGCTTCTCGGGATTTCAGAGTCTAAGTGACAGCCAGCTGCTGCTAATCATCGGGCTTTGATGGGGTTTTTCTTCAGCAGGTGTACAAACCTTTCTAAACACAGGTGTTTCAGCCGTTTGCTGGTCGGGAGCATTCAGGTGTGCAATAGCACGAGGGAAAAATGTAAGCCCTGGTCTTAGAGAAACAACTGTTGTTGCACATCAATCTGGAAAAGATTATGAAACTGTCCAATGTTCCACAGTGAGAAAGTGGAAATTATTCAAGAAAGTTTTCTTCCCAGGAGTGGATGTCACAGCAAGTTTAGCCCAGAAAAAAAAAAAGGTCAGATCGTGAAATGCTTAGAAAATACAAAAAAAGCCCAAGAGCTACAGTACACTGCAACCTTTGCAGGTGTATGTCAGGTATGCCGAGGATGGAATGATTCAAAAAAAGACTGAAGAATAACAGTCAGTTGGAAAGGGTTGCCAGGAGAAATACTCTTCCCCCATAGAAAGGTACACAAAGAAAAAGTTTCCCAAAGCTGCATCTGAACAATCAAAACTTTCGTGTCCTACAGACTGATGAGACTAGATGAGTTGTTTGACCTTGATGCCCAGCGTCACGTCTGGCAAAGACCAAAACAGCATTTCCGTACCAACACCTGATCCCCATGAAGTCGCGGTAACTTGCAGTCGACTATTTCAGACCATGAGCTCGTCCTCGTACCAGAGTCTTGTAGAGGCAGATATGAGGCCGGGCCTCCGACGGCTAAAGCCCGGCTGAAAAATAGGGCCATGCCAGAGGACGTTGATATGAAGTTGAACCAGCAAAAACCTGTAAAATGAAAGAATCAAGGTTTTTGGGATGGCCAAAGTCAACTTCCAGACTTCAGCCCAGTTGAAATACTGTGGCAGGACGAGAGAGAGCTGTGAATAAGAAAATGTCCAAAGATGTCAATGAATTGAGGCAGCGTTGTAAAGTTTCTCTTCAATGATGTGAGAGACAGATTAAGTCATATGGGAAACAAACAAATTAATTGCTGCTAAAGTTTGATCTACAAACTAATAAATCATGGGTGTGCTTAGTATTGCCCACATGATCCTGAGACCCTGCGTTCTCATATGAGGACATTACATTTCTGCTTTTCTGCGCCATGATACTTCATTTGTACGAACATTGACCCGTTGTCCTCATCCGGGACCCCCGCCTGCACCATCTAGTGGTCTCATAATGAAATTACACTCATTTGGGAAAAAACAAGATGGCTGGGATCTCAATGAAAGTCTTCTATGGACAAGGTAAAAATCCTAACCTAATTTTATGATTGAAAAGTATATTTATGCACAATAACGTCTGCAGCTTCACATGGCATGCTTTTTTGATATATTTGAGTAATATTAGCAAGCTACAACATCTGTAAACATGAAGTTCTCGTTTGAGGACATCAGGTCTATCTTCACTGCAAACACGTAAATTCTTTCCAAGAACATGTCTTTATTTCTTGGCCAAATGTCCAATTTCTAGTCAAAATAAGTCTCATTACACTTAAAATACTTGTTTTTAGATTTCCATTTGTTTAAAGCACATTTTCACTAGAAATAAGTAGAATAATCTGCCAGTGGAGCAAGTTTTTATTTCCTTGTAATAGGAAATAAACAATTGAAAATGATATATAAATATAAATGAGATATAACCTAATACCCATGTTTTACTCTGTAACACTTTATTTCATTCAAAATGCTGAGTATATTGCAAATAAAATGTATCATATTTTTATTATTAGAACCTGACCAGGATGTGCACGAACGCAGGGCAGGACCAAGAAAGGGAAATAGAGAGAAAATAAACCCATTGTCCTCATGTGAGGCCATTGGATTTGACATAGTTCAACAGCACATAGAAAGCACAAATTTAATTTCAACAAAAATGAGGTCCTACTGATCCCAAATAGTAAGGAGACATAAAAAATGCACATCAAACAAAAGCCCGGGTCTCAGGAGGTTAAAAATAAATTGTTCCTATGCAGCTGTTCCAGCCATATACTACGATCAGATGTTTTTACACAAACCCCCCAAAGATTTAAACTTACTTAAACTTGATATTAGCTTTTGAAGGACTGCATTTTGCAGAATCTGCCTCTACAGTCATTTCAGTTACTCTGTATTGTTTCTTCACAGACAGCTTCAACTCTGAGGAGATGTAGCTTTACCTTCAGAAGACACTCAAACAGATTTCACTTGCGGTTCATACCCAGTCCAACGCACTTCATCTCATTCTTCTCTATTCATAACTAGTTTATAGAGCAAAAAGGAGAAAGAAATGGACACACCCATGCAGAAAGAATAATAAACACCAAGAGGAGCTGATGTACCAAGGCAAGGCCAGTTTATTTGCAAGCACATTTCATGTACAAGACAATTCAAAGTGCTATACATGAAAAGATTTTTAAAAATTCACAAAAAAGTAAATGAGTTTGAAAGCTGAAATAAAGGACACGCAGACATTAAAGTTCAAAAGAATGAAACAAATGAGATGCAAGAAATAAAGGTTGTAGTGAATTATGGTGGATTACTGAATTTCAGCAGTGATTAAACAGGATTTCAGCCTTGACCTGAACCAGTTGAGAGTTTCAGCAGCCCTGATGCATTCTGGGAGTTTGCTCCACAGGTGAGGAGCATTAGAGTTGAACGCTGCCTCTCCATGTCTGGGTACAGAGAGAGAACAAGCTGGAGAGAAATACATGAAGGAAAAAACAAAAAATATATGAAGCTCACAGCTAAAAATGATACAGAGTTAAAAAAAAAAAAAAAAAAAAACATCTGTATGAATAGCAGACTATGCATTTCTTCAAATCTTATTTTGAGGGAAATCACAGGAAACTTACCTGTTTTTATTATTATTTTACTATACTGTCAGTGTTTTCAATATAGAGTATTCAATGTTTTGCCTTCAAAACATCTTGAGCTGCTTTTGCATTTCAGCGTTATCGTTCATCTGTACTCTGTCAGGGTTTTGCAGCATTTGGCTGAACATGAGCGGAGAGAAGTGTACAGCTCAGAATTCTTCCTGCTATTTCCGTCTCCAGTCACACCATCAATCAACACGAGTGGGCCAACTCCACAGGCAGCCATTAGTCCGTCAGCCCATACCATAAAACCACCTCCACCATGTTTCACACACCATGTGGTCTTGCTCTGGATCGTGTCCTTCCGCATATTTCTCTCTTCCCATTTGTCCGATATAAGTTCGATTTCACCTGTCTAAAGAAACTGATTTCAGAACACAGGAGGATTTTGGCTACGTCGTTTTTGCTTTGATTTTCCCTCGTCCAGCCTTACGATGTCCCCCTTCACTCGTATTCAGGTCTCCTTAGACTTCATATTGGTACCTGCCATGAGGTGTGGTGAGAGAACACTAAAAGCATAACATGTGGGAGATCATCGTCGCAGGAGACATCAGGAGTTAATTCAAAAAGGCCTCCAACAGAAACCAAGCAAACACAAGCAGAGCATTGAGAAAACACAGATCAGCAGAGAGGAAAGGAAAAACAAGGCACTATACTCACAGGAGCTGACAGGACAACGGTGAAAGCAATCAGGATCAAGGGGTTGAGGGAAGTCAGACAAGAGCAAATGAAGAATTTGTTGCAGTTCCTCGACTGACCACTAGAGGCTGGCTGCAAAATGACTCCCGTGTTAAAATGTCCAATTTGAGAGCAGAAATAAACGTATCTACAGCCTGGTTCAAGAAAATGTTTTGGTCTGAATGGTTTGATTTCACACCCATGACAACTCTGAGGCGGGGGATTTTTTTTGTGCACCCCAGGAGAGTTTATCTCAAGCAATGAATTTATTTCTAATATGATTAATTGACAGTCAGCTCAGCTAACGGCTGCCCGTTATCACCTCCTCATCCATCATCATCATGCTACCGCGCTTAGCGAAGCACCAGCTGTTGGTATTAACCCAGCATCGGCTAAATGCAACGTGCATGTTTGATTTGGCCGTCGAGCCAACATGTTAAACGTATATTTCCTGTTAATGTCTGACAGCAGCTCTGCAGATACTACTCAAAATACTCAAAATCAGTCTTTAGAAAGCAATGAGTCTCATAACCTAATGCTTCTTCCATTGTTTTACACAGTCTATGGAATATACATACAAAGACACAAACTTTGAAAATAAAACTGAAAACAAGATCAAACACAAGAAAAGAAACCCAAATTCAAAAATACTTAATTTATTAAGGAAAATTCATTAAAACCCTTCAGGCACCCTGGACCCTGACCGTGTGTCCTTTCAAATAATTGCTAAATGACAACTTAATGCCCAAAATCAACTCCAGACCTTTTATCTGCTTCATTTATCTTGAAGTGACAAGATTAAAATAATTTAAAGTAATTACTTTTGAGCCTCTGAAAATCGAGGTGAAGGTAAAGGTAAATGCTATTTTTGTGTGAAACCTTTTAAATTAAAGAAGAGTCTACATTTTAAACACACGTTGATGGTTTCACTTCACAACTAATTTATATAGAGTATAAAAGGCAAAATCATAAAAACCTTCATTATCCAAAAGATTATGAACTTAACTCATTTTTTTTACTTTTGAAATATTTATTGTAGTAACTATTATTTTGTTAAATTTGTTATGGACACTTCAAACTGATTTTTAGATGAAAATGCAGTTCAGACATAAGTTTGACAGTACAAAGATATTTAGTTGCCTAAGCGAACAGACTAGAGTTGAGAGTCCAAATAAAAAAATGTGTGACTAAAAATATGTACTTTTGTCAGATTTCTAAAGCTAAAAAAGTAAAACGTACAGTCCTGAAAGTCCACAAGGCCCTCATTCCACCCTCATCGTTGTAACAGAGGGATGATGAAAATCCTTGAATGAATTGTTTTTGTATGAAAAAGCTGATTATGCAACGAAACCATCAAAAAATGAAAAATCTCAATAAAAATGGGTACTGGATATTTTGGAAAAAAAAAGAGTAAATATAAAGGAGGCCTTCAGCTGTATACAGTAGCTGAGAGAAAAATGACCCTGAAAAATGAGAGAAGTGGTGAGATAATAATTCAGACAAAAAACTTTTCCATGAAACGTCGCTATTCAGCAGAGCCATTAACGTTGTATCATCAATGGCAAAGTAAAATGAATAATGACATAATATACTGTATGCAAATATCCAGACAACCCAGCCTTACAGCGCAAGTTACTATACAATAACTTAATTGATTTGGATCCACAAACATGTTTTTCTCAGATTCTTTCTTCTCCGTCTTAATGGATACCAAGATAACTTCACAAAGGCCCACGATGTCACCTCCTGTCCTGACGCTCACATGGAAGGACTGTATCACAGGCATACGGTTCACAGGGAGACTGACGAGACTCGTGGGCTGAAGCTAAACACACAAGTCAAGACGGTGACCCAAGTTTGACTCGCTTCCCCAGACTGTAGAAACAATGGACGTGGCACTAAGTCACGTGACCCCTTGGCTTCTGACGATGAAGAAAAGGAGGTTCTAAAGCTGCTTTTCTTCATCGTTGGTGCAGCCATGTTGCCTTGGAAAGGCGATGGGAACACACCCACCGTATGGCAATCAAAGTTGGCTTTGGCTACCAGCAGGTCTTTCTGCCTGCAGACGTTTACAAGAGGATATACTATTTATACTATTACATGTTAACTCGATCGCAAAATCAATATTTAGCGCTTCATTGAGCCACACTGAAGTAGCATAAGCTGGCAATTCCTTCTGTAAACGCGATAGCATGACGACTAATGTGGTACATCCTAAAAGCTACAAGGTTAAGTCTAGAAAACCATCATGACTGTAAGAACACGTTGAATAACATGCATCAAAAGATGATTTTTCTGGATTACTGACTGACATTTACTCTTCATCTTTCTTGTTTTTTTTTCTTTGTTTGTTTTTTTCCTTAAATTAAGTTGTTCTGTTATGCACAGTACACACTATTGCTTAAAATGTAGCGGGCAATGGTGCACTACTTTTTTTTTTTTTTTTTTTTTTAAGATTTTTTTGGGCTCTAGTGGCCCTTTATTTAAGCTGCAGATAGGAAAGGGATAGAAAGAGAGATCGGGGATGACATGCAGCAAAGGTGCGCAGGCTGGGATTCGAACCTGCGACCGCTGCAGGAGGACTGTAGCCTCAGTATATGAGCCACTGCTTAACCCACTGCGCCACGGTGCACTACTTCCACTCTACCTTTCATATTGTATCCCATCATGCAAAGGGCCAGGGGTCTCATTTATAAAAGAGTGCGTAGAATTCATACTAAAAGTGTATGTGCACTCAAAAGCCAAAAATGGCGTGCGCACAAAAAAAATCTGGATTTATAAAACCGTGTGCACACACATCTGCACGCAATGTTCGCTTTATAAATCACAGTCCAGCTGGAAGGTTGCGCACGTGAATTTGCCTCATATCCCGCCCTCTACACGCCCACATTATACCATAAATGGTCAATGCAAACTACTTTATGACTGTATTTGCATATAATTGAGCCTGCTGAGCATGCGCAGCGGCTTCCTGCAGCCTATTTCTGCTGTGCGTCGGGATGAATGAGACGTGTCGAGCCGGTGTCCTACCTCGGCAGAAAATACTACCGTCCGATCCCCGTTTCTTTTATCTCAGTTTCTTTATTTTCAAAGGCTTTTTCATGCAAATAGACGATTTAACAGCAGGAAGTCAGAATGTGCTTCCACATAGATATATGTGTACGACGCTTCAGCGGAAGAAAAAAACCTGTCAAATCACGCTTCCACATAGACATCAACATTTATCTATGTGTAAGCTTGATCTGACTGGCTTTTTTTCTTCCGCCAAAGCGTCATACACATAGAGCTATGTGAAGCACTTTCTGACTCCTGCTGTTAAATCGTCTATTTGCATGAAAAAGCCTTTGAATAAAAAGAAACTGAGATAAAAGAAACGGGGATCGTACGGTAGTATTTTCTGCCGAGGTAGGACAACTCGGCAGAACACCGGCTTGGGTGTACATGGATCTATAAGTCTGATATGTGATGACATTAAAAGTATGACATGAATCTGGCTTCATTTCACCACCTCACCGCCTGCGTCGCCAGTTCCCCATATCTTCAAAATGTTTGTGCGCTAGGGTCAGGGTTGGCGTAAATATGCACATTTTTCCGTTAGTTTTTTTTTTTTAAATCCCAACCTTTGTGTAGAAGGTGGCGGGCACATCTTTCAGGCCCTGTTTTATGCGCACGCAAGCTTTATAAATGAGGCCCCATTACAGTAGAAGCAGGTCATGGTGGTCACATGACCAACTTTTGGTTATACCAAATTTGTTTAAGCTTAATTGCTTTTGAGATGGCATACTACCTACAAACAGCACGATACCACACAGCAGTACATACTCCGGGCTAAAAACAGTACACAGTATGGGGTTTTGGAAACAGCTGGTATTATAGAAACCAGTCCAGATGCAATACAATGCGCAGATGTCCATTATGGAATGTCATTATTTTGTTCAAACATTGTGTTTTCTGCAAAGCTTGTGCCCCTCTGGTTATTTATTTTATACAATGAGCAGAACCACTTCACGCACACTGATTACTGACTTGTAAAATTTGAGAAAAGTCTCAGATTTTAGCACAAATGCATTTACAAGAGCAACTCCCTAAAGACCAGCCAACGCAGCGCATTTGGAGAAAGTCTTTACATGTAACCTCCCGGGCTATTTAAATTAAAGTGTAGAAGAGTGAGTATCTCATGTGGATGTTTGTGCATGTGAAATTGAAATTAAAGCCAGTGGCAAGGTCTAAACAATTAGTACACTTTGGTGTCATTAAATTGTAATCAACTGAAATTGTCTCATTCAAGATACTGAAGAAATTTGCCCTTCACACCAAATGTACATTGCCATTAAAAAAAAAGGCTGATCTGTCCTTGAGACATAAAGGAAATCCATTATTTTCCAGGGAAAACATCCTCAAGCTTTCTCCTCCTCATGAAAGAGAAGAGTAAAGAAGGACGTTCACACGGCCAACCTTTTCAGGTAGAACAGCTGGACAACTTTTCAGCTGAAAAACAGAGCTCCATGTGTGCTGCTTCTTGGATAGATGCAGATTTTTTTGTCTTCTGAGAGGGTTGTACACGGATGGTGATGGAGGCTCGCAAGCTCAAGATTAGGAGCTGCCAGCATCAAATGCATCATAATGGATATGTAGGAATGGGGGATTTTCTTGATCATCTATATTCTGTAGCCGGCAGATGAGGCCAGGAGAAATCTTTCCTACCGACTAAGTAAATAAATTATATTTTCCTATAAATATAAGTCCCAGAGAAATCATCCGTAAAGCCAAATTCAGTTTTGTTGTTAAAACAGCATTAGTCAGGGTTCTTTATCGGAAAAAAGGTGGAATGTCCTGTCGGAGTCAGGAGTGAGCCGCTGAATCAGCTGGAGGAATTAGGTATCTTGGAGTCCCGTTGATAAGTAAGGGAGGACTGGGGGCAGGACATTGACAGACAGATCGATGCAGAGTCTGCAGTCCTGTAGACATCTTCAGTCTATTGTTGTGAAGAGAGAGTTGAGAGAAAAGGCAAGACTGGTTATAGTTTGATCCAGTACTCGAGTTGTAAAAAAAATCAGGGGGGATGGTGGATTTTATCATATGGGGACAGATCATTTGTGCTGATTAAAAATAATATATAACAAATAATAGCAGTGACCAAAACACCTGCAGAAACACTGCAGGAATGACATAGCAGCAGTTAAATCCAGCCTTCTGTAAGCTTTAAATATCCACTGGGCTTACATCAAATACCGTATTTTCGCGACCATATGGCGCACTGTGTGGAAAGGCGCACCCTCAGTTTTGTGTGTCATTTTTGGTTTTAAAACACACATACGGCGCACCGACCCAAAAGGCGCCGTCTACGGAGACGGAGCTGCACACACACGTGTTGCAAAACACACACACGCTAAAAATGGAGCGGAAGCAAAACTTAGTTTGATATTTTATTTCACTTTTCACATCAATCAAACCCTTCAAAGGTTCATATTCTGTTTCTGCATTAAAGAATTTTAAAAAAACCACCGGGGCGCTGCACATAAACCTGTCTCAGCCACTGATCATCTCCTCATCCATCCAGCCCTTTTCATTTCACTCTGGCTGTAAAAGTCTGTTTAGGCAACGCTTTTCTTTTAAAAATCACCATAGCCGCAGTTTCTGTCCATCAGCGTGGCAGGCAAGCACAAGATTAAATAAACTTTTCATACCCCGTTGTGCTGCGGATCCCGACCGCGCTGGACCGGGTCCGCTCCCCGTCTGCTCCCTCGTGCTGGACCGGGTCCCGGTCCCGGTCCCGGTCCGCCCCCCCCCCGCGCTGGTCCTCCTCCGCTCCCCCGCGCTGGACCCGCGTCCCGGGTCCCGGTCCGTTCCCCGTCTGCTCCCTCGCGCTGGACCGGGTCCCGGGTCCCGGTCCGCCCCCCCCGCGCTGGTCCCGCGGCGGTCTCGGTCCTCTCCCTCGCGCTGGACCGGGTCCCGGGTCCCGGTCCCGGTCCGCCCCCCCCCGCGCTGGTCCCGCGGCGGTCCCGGGTCCCGCGTCCCGGGACGCTCGCGCTGGACCCGCTCACACACGCGCTGTCGTGGAGCCGGTACCGGGTTGTATCCGGAGCTCCGCTCCGGTAATTCAGCTGCGCCAGTCTGAATTTCCAGACCTGTCTCAGCTTCTTGATCATCATCATCCCTTCATCCAGACACCCCTTTTCATTCGTCCTTATAATGACTCCGGCTGGAAACGTCTTATGCAAAGTTTTTCTTTTAAAAATCCCCATACAGTTTCTGTCCATCAGCTGCGCCAGGCCAGCGCCACATACATGAGAATGTGTGTGTTTCGCTCCGCGAACACACACACACACACACACACACCCGCGCATGTCGGGATCCGGTACCGGGTTTGTAACCGACAGATTTGGCTGCAAATCTCGGAGAGGGAAGCTGATCCGACCTGACGCGTACCCCAGAAATCTCTGCTCTTAAAGCGGGCAGGAACCAGGTCATCGGACCCGCTTTGGGAACCAGGAAGTCTGGCTGCAGCAGCGCCCATCACCGCGGCTTTAACCGGGGAAAGTGACCGGTTCTGACCTGCCGGGACCGGAGGAGCCGGCCTGCACTGGTAGTAGGGGCTCCCGGGGAAAGACCACCGGCATTTCAGCCGGATTTGCCGCGGGGAACCGGCGATCGGACCCCGCAAACCCACGGCAGGTGCATGCTCGGTTCCCGACATGCAAAACACACGCTGCAGAACAAGTGTGCTTATTTAAAAATATAGCGGAGCAAAACTTAGTTTGATTGTATTTTATTTCACTTTACACATCAAGCAAATCCTTAAAAGTTTTAATCATCTGTTTCGCATTAATCAGCTCAGTGGATGGTCTCATTCAGCTTCACCCGCCCCTTCTCTTTTTACCGTTCTCATGGTGGCCGGCCTGACATTACCGTAATTTAGGTAATAGACACGGCGCACCGTTTCTTAAGGCGCCCTTCACAGGATAAGTAAAATGGATCACTGCAAAAACTCAAAATCTTAAGAATATTTGTCTTATTTCTAGTTAAAATGTCTCATTTTAGTAAAACAAATCTCATTACACTTAAAACAAGACTTATCACTGGAAAAAACAACAATTTTCACCAGTTTCAAGTAGATTTTCACTTAAAATAAGTAGAAAAATCTGCCAGTGGAACAAGATTTTATTGCTTGTAATGAGAAGATAAATCTTGTCCCACTGGCAGATTTTTCTACTTATTTTAAGTGAAAATCTACTTGAAACAGGTGAAAATTGTCAAATAAGTTATTTTTCTGGTGTTATTTTTCTGGTGATGACTCTAAATGTTGAAATAGCAGTAAAACCACATTCATTGATGAAATGACATGACGGATGGAAAGGGGGATGGCAGTTTTACAGGGGGGATGATTTTGACCGCTTTTACCCCCCCTCATCCCCCCTCAACTCCAGTACTGGTTTGATCTTTTTCTCGGGAGAACAAGAACAAGATCGCAAAAAACGCAAAAAGAAAACAAGCAGTTTAGATGAATTTCCTTTGCAGGGTGACTGGACTTTCCCTTAGAAATAGGGTGACAAATCCAGTCACCTGGGAGGGGCTCAGCTTAGAGCTCCTCCACATTGAGGAGCCAGCTGAGATGGGTGTGCATCTGGTTATAGGATCCTGCACGCCTCCGTGGGGATGTGTTTTAAGCATATCCAACTGTGAGAAAGACCTGAGGTAGACGCCTTGGCATCCTTCCAGAGGAGCTTTGGAGGTGGCGGGGGAGTAGGAGGTCTGGGCCTCCCTATTCAGGCTGCTGCCTCCATACCCTAAGCCCAGATAAGAGGAAGTCAGTGGATGGATTAAAACAGCATCACCTGCTGGACCTTCCCTCCGTTGGTTGTCAGATTGCATAATTAGCACTGCCTCCAACAGACCAGCCAGGATAAAACAAAATAATGACTTTGGTAAGGTCAGACACAAGTCAGTGAGAGGGTAACTGATTAAAATGACCATGTTCGCAGCGTGCAGTGTCTTTGTTCCCTAATAGACCGTCCATAAAAATGCTCCTGCTTACTTCACCCTGTGGCTCTTGATTGTTTTACTGTGCTGTACTTTGTCGTTTCCTGTGTGTGCATTGCCAATTACTTCTGTTATGTGCTATCCGTTGCTTTTTCTACATCACATGGATCAGTCCTCTGATTGGTTGCATGCCTATTCAATGGCGTCCACAGGAAGTTTCTTCTACTTTATATTGCACGTAGAAGTCAAGGTTAAATCCAGAGGAATCGGCTTCATTCGTTGTGTCGAGGAGGAAACCAATTAGGGTGGCTGGCCAGGACAGGAGGTGCCATGCTCCCCCTGAGGTTTAAAGCTTGACTGGCTCTGTGCAGAAAGTAGCTATGTCCCTGTGAACTGATTTTTCTGCAAATGCTGAGTTCTGTTGGCTTGTAGTTGTGCCAGCTTTAAATTTGACAGTTCATTCATTTCACATGCTCCCATATTCGCAGAGCAGTCATGCTAACTTTGGTGCAGTTGAAGCAACTGCTGGGGTGTGACGCTGAGATTGTTGATTTATAAATTAACAATGAAACAAGTCTGTGTGTGTGTGTAGGGGGAGGGGGGGGGGGGGGTGGGGGGGGTACTCCTGTCGCTGTTGGGTTTCCAGTCAGCCTGGGTATCAAATAATGGATTATAGTGCAAATGTTACAATATACAGTCATTTGAAAGCTCATGCAGACTCCCAACACATCAATGCACAGTTACTCCACATTCCTTGCTTTTTTAGCTCATGCTTCATACATTACATCTACATAAACATATATAGACAGAAGTCCCTGGTTGGGGGACTATTGGGTTTAAAATAGACCTTAAAGTATTTATCTATTTATTAAGTTACAAAGAAGGCATAAATATACAAACAAAACATGTAACATGTATAAAACTGAAACCACGTTTTGTGCACTGATGTTAGAGAGAAAAACAGTGTTTGCTTTTTCCCTAGATTTTCAGTTGACACAACAGTAAAAGGCAGGAAACAGACAAAGTCAGCAGGACTCATTTTTGGTGAAACAAAAGTTATTTTAACATTTAACTTTAGTCTTTTAGGGACCAAAGAAGCTGAATAAACCAACAGATATTTAGTTTATTTGTTTTACTGCAAGTCAACCCTTATCGAGACAAAGTTTACTTCAAGTACATGTTTTTAAATATATTTAAGTATCATTGAGTATATTTCCCAAAGCATACTTTAATATACCAAGTACACTGATAAAAATATACTACGAGGTTACTGGCAAGTATACTTTAATATTACATAGTTTAGTTTACTCGTAATAAACTTAAAGTCTACTTTTAGTTTATGGAATTACTTTTTCAGAGAAGCTTTCATAAATAATTTTATTTCAACAATAATATAATTTTAGTCCACTCCTAGTCCTGAGCAAAAAAAAGTTGAAAAAGGCGACAGAATACATTATTCAGGTATTTTATTTGATTCCACAGATTAAATTAAAACATAACATTAAAACTCACACTTTTATGTTGGGAATGCAGAGAACAGAACAGTCCGCTGAAACACAACCGCTGTGAAAAACTGTTGAATCTTTTAAATGTCCATGGTCTTTTTTTGCACAACAGAGTGCCCCCCGGCACCTGCACAAAACGGACCTGAAGTTGAGGTAAACTGCTTTTTGGTAAGGAAGAAGTCAAGTAACAAGAACTTTATATCCCTCATAAGTACCTAAAAAGTAAGCAGAAAGTACACTCTCTTATTTTTAAGAGAGTATTTTTTAGTTTAAAAGTATGTATACTTGAAGCGCACTTGTATATACTTCCTTTGGTAAGGGAGGCTCTTTTTTGTGAAGTCTCTGTGAACTGATCGGTTTCCTCAACGTCAATTATATTTAAAAAAAATCAAAATACAACAAACAAAATCACCCAAAGTTTAAGATTTCAGTAGCTATCTTCTTTTATGAAAGAACATGTGAGCACAATTCTCTGTGTTTCCCCTCCAACAGAAGGGCATTTTGGGAGGAGGATTCAGAGAACAAAGTCCCACAGACCCTTTGAACACGCTTTTAAATATTTCACATCGCCCTGATCAGATTAGCAATGAGAAGCGATCTGGGTCATATAGATCCCAGGTTGTAACCTCACACCAAATCAAAGTGAGATGAGACAGACTTTGAACTTCCCATAGAGCCATCTGGGTGACCTTGGCTTCACTTGTGAAATGCTCTATTGTTATTGAATATGTGACAGAGATAGCACAGACAACTGTTTGTAGTGCAATCAATGGTGGGCATTTATGGCTTTTTCTCCTGTTGTGCCACAGAGCATGACGTTTCATTAGCTTGGATTAAAAAGGCAGCGCAGACAGGACTGGTGCCAGGTCCCACAGGAGGCCACGGATACATGGAAGTGTGTGGTGTGTTGTGAGCAGAGGTGGGTAGTAACGAGTTACATTTACTCCGTTACATTTACTTGAGTAAGTTTTGGGAAATTTTGTACTTTTAGGAGTAGTTTTGAATCACTATACTTTTTACTTCTACTTGAGTAGATTTGTGAAGAAGAAACTGTTACTCTTACTCCGCTACATTAGGCTACATTGAGCTGTTACTTTTCTTTTATCCCTTTTATCCGCGTACGCGTCAATCTCATGACATCACTGGGTGATTCTTTGGGAAAAATGTTTGTTTTTGCATGTTTTGTCACATTTACACAGACTCAAACACAGAGTTTCTATGAGTTCATGTTTGTTCTAGTTCTGGTTAAAAAAGAAAAGTACAAAGGCTTGAAATTTTGTGCTACTTGAGCTTAATTTATTTTTTTATTCTGTTATTTTATTATTTATTAAAGTACTTGAATTTACTTTAAGCTTATTTTAATTTAGGCTATTTTTTATTAATTTTAATTTATTTTATTATTTTACTGATTCAATTTGCCTGAAGATGATTATTTTGTACTTTTGTCTGTTTGAATGATTGTGTTAAAAAAATAAATCAGACGTTACTCAACAGTTACTCAGTACTTGAGTACTTTTTTACTTTTACTCAAGTAATTATTTGGATGACTACTTTGTACTTCTACTTGAGTCATATTATTCTGAAGTAACAGTACTTTTACTTGAGTAAAATTTTTGGCTACTCTACCCACCTCTGGTTGTGAGGAAACAGTGGCGAGAGAAGGTGAGCCTCTGCTTTGCAGCTTGAAACTATAATGTCCAGTTTTCAGAGGAATATGTTGTTAATTAACTTGTAAATTGGCAGATAGTTTTTCTGGCTTTGACACAACAGTCAAAAGACTTTACAAATCAGAAATAAATATGCGCTCCGAGTTCATCGCATCACAGAAAAATGTTAATAACCTCTCGTCCAAACCTAAATAATTGAAACAGTCATCAAGCGTATAATATTACATTTCAGCTGCAGGAGAAAATGAGTGGTTGCGTCTCCTCTGATACACTGGGGGTCCTGTTAGCTGAAAACACTGACATAATCTCAGACCTGCATAAATGAACAATGCAAACTGCATGACAATGAGTTAATTTCAATTCAGCTAAACAGCATAAATGTCAAATCAAAAACACACTGCCGAATGCAGATATTGAGTTTCAGCTACTCTCCAAAGCAAAAAGGCTCATCTACCAGAGTCGTGGCTTATGCTGGCATTAAACAACATTAGCCGTGCGCTAACTGAGGCCGCTTTTTCAAACAGCATGCTGCATTTTGCCCATACAAAGCAGCACCTAATATGTACTGCATACTGGTACTGCAGGCCCCTTTAGTACGTATAATAATATCACATTATAAATGATTAAGCGGCAACAAACTGCCACCTTTCTCCAAGTGACACATTTTCCCATTTAATAATAGACTGATGAAGTTATGATCCAGGTTTATGTTGGTCCTTCTGAAACTTTCTAGGCTCCAGCTTCACCATCTTCTCCAAAAATGGGCTGAGATTGTCACTGCTCCAATACCGAGACCCTCCAAATGAGAATTCACAAGCCATTGACAGACTTTGTTCGTCTGTGATCCCCAACTGTGTCTACAGTGCTTCAGTCTGAGGCATTTGTCAAGGTTTCCATGGAAACCTGCACAAATGCCGTCCATTCACCAGCTTCATAAAGCCTGGTGAAAGGAGCAGGTATGGATCCACCTGTGATCTTGAGCTTTGAGTAGTGACTGAAAGAACCCTAATGTGGATACAAGCAGTTGAAATGAGTTTCCTCTGCAGAGTGGCTCGACTCTCCCTTAGAGATGGGTGATTGGTTCAATCATTCAGGAGGAACATGGACTACATTTACGGCTCCTTTATACTGGGGGGACCCAGCTGAGGCGGTGCAGGCTTCTGGTCAGGATGCCACCTGGATGAACCCCTAGGGCAGGGGTCGTCAACCCGCGGCTCTAGAGCCTCATGCGGCTCTTTAGCGCCGCCCTAGTGGCTCCTGGAGCTTTTTCAAAAATGTTTGACCTTTTTTTCCTTTTTTTCTTCTTTTTTTTCTTCTTTTTTTCTCTGTTTTTCCTTTTTTTCTCTTTTTTTGTTCCTTTTTCCACTCGACTTTTTTATCGACATTTCGACTTTTTTCTCGACATTTTGACCTTCTCTCAACATTTCGACTTTTTTCGTCATTTTTACTTTTTTTCTTGACATTTCTACTTTTTTCTCAACATTTTGACTTTTTTCTCAACATTTCTACTTTTTTCTCAACATTTCGACTTTTTTCTCAACATTTCAACTTTTTTCTATAAATTGTACTTCAACATTAATGTCGACATTTTGACTTTTTCTCGACATTTCGACTTTTTTCTCGAAGTGCATAATGAAAAAAAAAATCTTCCTCCTCTAAAATATTATTTGGATTTTTCTCCTGGCTAACCCTAATACTCTTCCATAGATTCGCGTTACAAAAAGAGTCATGTGGAAAGACATTAAAATGCTATATTTGCAGCCGAGGACCCAGTTATAACTAATATAGCTACATGCAGCATGTGTTGCCTTCATTTTAAGGCTTATACAAGACTTTTCATTTTTTGCGGCTCCAGACATATTTGTTTTTTGTGTTTTTGGTCCAATATGGCTCTTTCAACATTTTGGGTTGCCGACCCCTGCCCTAAGGAGATGATTAGGTATGTCCGTTGGGGAGGAGTCCAGAGGGAAACCCTGGTCACACTTGAGATGATATTTTCCGACCTCTGAACGTTTCAGTGTCCCTGGAGGAGAAAGATGGGAAGAGAAAGGTCTGGGCCAGTCTGCTGCCCCTGGTACCCGCAGATGTATCCTTATCAATATCATTTGTCATGAAAGATCGTATTCAAATATCTGATTTCTCCTTCTCTTCCTTTAACCATGTCTGGAAGCAAACATTGACCACCTTGGCATATAAAAATGCATTGTTTGTGCCACAACTGAACAAACATAGAATGACAAAAACAAAGATCTGTTTTATTGTGTTTTTATTGTGTGTTTATGACAAAACCTTTAATCGCGGCTCTAAAATGTTGGTGCAGTAACAAACCATAAGAACGTTTAACAAATACAGCGTTGTTTATTTAAAATAGACAGCATCAAGAGTTTTTTCCTTCCTTTTTTTCCCTTTTTTATGCAGCCCCATCATCAATGCAGATGTCACACCGAGACATATAAAATAGTTTTTAGTGCTCAAGCACAGATGGAGAGCAGATAAGCTGCTAATTGCCCACATAACTGCCAAGCAACGAATACAATGTCAAATAATCAGCGTGTTATGAGATAATTACTTAGTCTGACCTATTTCCTGTCACGAGAAAACCATTATCTTCATCATCTGTACGGCAGCAGGATTTTATTTCTTTTTTTTTCAGTATCAGATCAGGAGTTGTGATATGTTTCATGTCGTGCTGCTGATAAGCCGCTTATCACAAAGCACGTCTCTATCCTACCATCTCACATCAACACCAATTCTTGCCCTAAGAAATCAAAAATGAAATGATTGCGTAACAAGCGCAACAATCAAAAAGTAAAAGCTTGCCGCGGGAGAGGGAATACTGAAGGACGGTCCAGCACTGCAGTTTGCCGACCTTGGTTTTCGCTTGAGGACAAGCTGAAACACAGATTGCGGAATCCCTGTCGCCTCACTATCAATGCATACTTTATTTTCCCGTTCAGGCTTGAATAAGACATTTCTGAAGGCTTGGGTCTGAGCTAGAGTCTAATGAGGCTCCCAGGAGGTTAAACCGGAGAGGCTAAGGGGCACGTTTTGCCTTTGGAGCAGGAGATGCCTCTCTGAAAGTGGAGCACAATGGATGTACACCGTGTCCAAAATGTGTTTTACCTGATTCACAGTTAGCAACAAGAGGTGGGCTACAAGAAATCAAGCAGCAATAGTGAAAATAGTTTGACTGCAAATTGTAACCCATACACAGCCACATCATAATGGTGGTGGCGTGCTTGTCGCCTTACGTTTACATTTCCATTGATAGAATCAGCAAAGTGTGATTAGTTTGCGTGTATTTACACAGTTCCGGCAAAGGATAAAGCTCAAAAACGGTTTTACCTTCAAAAAGCTCATATCTGCTCAGTCCGTCTGATGTGTCGGCTCCTTGGCCCGGGATGGCACCACCCACTGCTCTGTTCCACTGAAATTCAAATTTGTGACAGCATTTCATTGGCTAAAAAATTCATAAGCACCCACGAGTGAGAGATCAGTCGGGAGCGATACAGTATCCCAGCGCTTCCTCCCTGCAGTGCATGACTTTCAGGCTCCCCCCTGTCTTGCTGTTTTCATTAGAGCTAATGAGCAAATATATTTATTTCTCTCTTTAGCCTGCCACAAACAGAAAATACAGTGATAATAATAAATGTTGACCAGCTTCCAGAGCAAACGTTTCCAGTCTCTTTCTAATAAGAATAAAGAGATATTCATTTAATTTTTATATTAAGAGGCTAGAAAATAAATAT
Source organism: Cololabis saira (assembly GCF_033807715.1). Taxonomy (NCBI): domain Eukaryota; kingdom Metazoa; phylum Chordata; class Actinopteri; order Beloniformes; family Belonidae; genus Cololabis; species Cololabis saira. Next base: position 29,174,666 of record NC_084608.1, read on the forward strand.
TTATATCATTAACATTTTGATTAAAAAAAGGAAAAGCTGTATTGCCTCTGAACATGGAAACACTGCAGTATTTTCCTACTCAGCTCAACCTCACGTTCCTTTACTGTTGGTTTCATTGGATTAAAGGTTCACCTGAAGGTTATTAGATTACGTAAGAATCACACTACTATCTGTTCTTTTAAAAAAGTATTACTAAATAATACTCTCCATGCGCTTTCTTGCCATGCCTTGTTTTTTTCTGCTCTATACTATAAAGTGGATGAGTTTCAAATAGAATTTACTTTTTGACAAAAAAAAACATAAACATCCTCACATAAAAACATCCCCACAAGTTGTTGAAATCTCTTCTGAGATCCTAAATGTCGACGTGCACATCCAAACCTTCTCTGAACCATGCCTGTGTCCAATTTCCTGCCAGTTTGATGGTCCAGCTGTGGCAGAACATCAACGCAGACCTGGTATGCATCTTCAGCATGATTACATGTTGCTAAGTCACGTCCACTTCCATTGTAAAAATAGGGTCTTACATCACTTTATTTATAATTATTGTACCAAAGAAAATCAACAGCAACTAGATAATAAAAAGGAACACTTAAGGTACTGTGTAGTGAGTTTTTTTTTCTTTTGGCGAAAACAAGATCTTTTGATTAGTTTAGCTGATTTAATTGATAGCAAGGTTGAAGGGCTGAACTGCGAGTCTGGCCGTCCACATAGATTTATCCAAAGCAGACATTTTTCCTTATTTACCGTTGGTTTTACAAGTGCCCCAAGCACACTGCTTAACCATTTTAAGATAAACAAATAAAAGTGTTCACGATTATGGGTTGTAGCCTGCTGCCGACGCAACGCTTTTTCCATTGATGTGAACGAGGGAGACGGCTGTTTTGTCCAACCGGATATCTGAACCGGATGTAGCAATGGAGGATGATTTTTCTGATTGGTCAGAAAAAGGCTGACAAAGGGTTCATTTCCTCAGATTTTCGTTACAAATCTGTAACATGTTTCTGCCAAAATGCCTCAGAAATAGAGTACAAAAGCTCCCCCTTTCAGTCTGTACAGATCTGTTCAGATGGACCCTCAACCTTCACAGGGCCTCTTTTCAGATCGTAGGGCGATATCTGGCTTGCTATGAAATATTATGCAACAGCAGATTCACATTGACTGCAGTGGGACTATCCGTGTTTCCACTTTTCCTTGAGCGATCACAAAGATCAGCAAACTACATTTCTGGCCTTTCATGTAGTCGTCCCTCTAACTGAGCAAGCGTTTACTTTTCAGCTGTTGCAATTGTTAAGCAATCCTTTCACTGTTGTTTTCTTAGGGCAAGAAATGCCGTTGATATAAGACTACATTAACTCCAATCCCTCTCCAATAATTAGTGGCCATGTGCGAGACCCTCGATGAGTCAGTGCTGCCATTGAAGTCCTCCTGCAGACCTTTGCAGGGAGCCCTGCAGCTCTTTCACCATGGCTCGAAGGCAGGAGCCGGGAGCGATCTGTGACAAAGCCCCATGAGATTGTCATTTATTTAGCGGGGGCTTGCTGAAATTTTTAAACTGGCAGTACTTGTCTGAAATTTAATTTAGGTAGCAAAATCACAAATCGGGGTGGGTTGACAGGTTTGCTCACAATGTACAACTGGTGACATCCGTTAGCTGGATAGGCTACCATAAGCTAAAGCACGCTAAAACGGCTAACTTAGGTAGCTAAACTAAAGCAGGTGGTTCTAGGCTTGTCTCCTCCACCTATTTAACACAGAAAGGAAAAAAAGCACACTTTATTCGCAGAGGTGTCAAGTAACGAAGTACAAATACTTTGTTACCTTAGTTAAGTAGAAATTTTGGTTATCTATACTTCACTGGAGTAATTATTTTTCAGACGACTTTTTACTTTTTACTACTTTTTACTTTTACTTTTACTCCTTACATTTTCACACAATTATCTGTACTTTTTACTCTTTACATTTTAAAAACAGCCTTGTTACTCTATTTCATTTCGGCCTTTAAAAAAACTATCCAGTTAAATTGCTCCATCCGGATAGAGTGAATTTGGTTGTGGTTGTTTCAGATGTTCTTGTCCAGTTTTGTTCTTACATCCGTTCCCTCAGATTCCTGCAACTAAACTTGGATGTACATTCCAATAAAGGTTAGGATAAATGATAACATGCCTCTGAAGTTTGACTTTTTGCACCATTACAATACTTATAGGCAACTAGTCATCATATCTCCTGCTCTCTGAAACACATGTTAATGCTCAATAGTACACATATATGGTTCTTTAATATATTTGCATTATACTAAGATGCATTCATTTTCAATGGCTTTTGTCCTTAATGGCTTTTTTCCCCCTTACATTACTTTTACTTTTATACTTTAAGTAGTTTTGAAACCAGTACTTTTATACTTTTACTCGAGTAAAAAACTTGAGTTGATACTTCAACTTCTACAGGAGTATTTTTAAACTCTAGTATCTATACTTCTACCTGAGTAATGAATGTGAATACTTTTGACACCTCTGTTTATTCGTTTGTCGAGTGTCTTCCTAAACTTTCCATGATTGAAATCAGTGCAATAGCTTTGTCCTGCCCCACTTCATATATATATATATATATATATATATATATATATATATATATATATATATATATATATATATATATATATATATATATATATAATTAAAGTATACTATTGCTGTGAAGTAATAGAAGTTGAGTGAAAATAAAGATGGGGTGTGTGATGTCGCAGATTTGAACTGGTTCACTGAAAAACATGTTTTCAGATCTGCACACCTTTAAACAAAGTGTTAGGTTGTACTAATCTCAGCCCACAGAAAGGGATTTCTTTTCATATGTCCCCTTTAAAGTAAATTGTTGTAGTTGCTCATCCTTTTGTTATTATCTCCATTTGCATCGTCCACTTACAATCACCCCTTCTCATCGGAACAGAACTATAAAAAACACACATGACCGTTGTTAATCAAAAAATCTCGTTTTTGCTGAAAACATCTGTTTTTTAAACTCACTACACAGTACCTGAAGTGTTCCTTTTTATTTATATCTAGTTGCTGTTGATTTTCTTTGGTACAATAATTACAAATAAAGTGATGTAAAAGCCGGTTTTCACAATGGAAGTGAACGGGAGAGGTGACAGTTTTGTTTTTGACCTAGCAACAGGGAAAAAGTCATGACACGACTCCTTTAACAAGTGGTATTCCACACCAAGTCACAACATCTGGTACTTCATCCAAGCGGCTCCAAGAATTCATTAAAATTACTGTCTCGTCTTCTTCTGGCATTTGGGCCAATGTGGGTGTTGAGAAGGATGTGCCCATGCCAGGATGCAGCGTGACACTCATTTCAATGCGTAAAACATATATTTTTAACTGGAGGACGCAAGGGTCAAATCTACTTCCTGTTACCTCAGGGCAAAAATATGCAGTTGAAATACTGTCATGTGCATCAAGGATTAGTCATTAAAACAGAGTTTTGTGAAGGTGAAGTTAATGGGATACTTTGAGAAGGCAGAGCTGTGACATGTCTGCACATCACTGACTCTGCCGCCGAGACAACCTGCTGATGTTGCAAGAGCAGCTCCAGGGAACAAAAGATGAAGACTGCCTATCTCTGCAAATGCGAGATAACGACAGCTTCAGCTCAACACCTCGGAAACTACAGTCATTTGCCACGAGACTTAATGAAATGAAATGGTTTAATGAAATGAAATGTTCCAATCGGCTCCAGGCTGAACAGAAATCCCTCTTAATCAATAAACTGCCAACTAATTTCATATTCATTACCGTATTCAGCACTGATTAAAAGTTTCTCCCAGATTGCCAGCTGTGGATTTTATCGAGACAAGTCCAGCCTGAAATAGTGACCTTTTCTGTATTTTGAAAATGTCATTAGTCATAATTATGTATGTGACTGTTAACATATTGATTTTCCTCTTAATTAGAAATGTTATAACCCTATAAAGGCAGAGCTCTTCATTATTTTGGGCCTAGATGTGGCTGATTGAACTGAAGAAAATCAATAATGTCAGTGATTTTCATACCAGCACTTGCAGCTATCGGGGACAGCTAACTCTTCTGTAAGAGTAAGTGGAGGGGAAATGAAACTATTTCATATATTAATACACTGCTGTCACATTAATGCTGCAATGTCTGAAAAATAATAAGCATTTGCAATTTAAAAGCTTATGTCAGGACAAGAAAGATCAGTCGATTTAGAGGTAAAGCATGAGGATGGACTTCAGAGCTGAACTTGATGGAGCAAACTATAGTTTCAGTAGGAACTTCACTTTAACTTTCCTCATCTCATTGTCTGTCTTCCCCATCCTACATCTGCTGCTAACTGACATAGTGAGCATGTCAAATTGATGAGCTATTTATATCTCAAAAAGCCAAGCGAGAGCGAGGGGACATAGTCCATTTTTTAAAGCCCTGCCTGAAGGTAAAGCTTTCAAGGGACGGATAATGCAGCCATTTCCAATGGGAAAGATTTGAGCAGCTTTTTATTTATATCATTATTGCTGTGTCTAAGCTGAACTTGGACTTAGGAGTCAACATTGACCTGTAAAGCTGCCCAAAGTCAATGCAGCTGATCTCCCAAAACACTGCTTCACCACCGGCTCTTGCCACCACTGGTCCGTCCTCATGCTTTAAATTGCTTGCTAAAAGTTTTGTGCTGATCTTTGAGCTCTGCAAACGGATGTGAAGAGTAGCTTTCAAAAAGAGTAGCCATGCTTTTTTTTTTTCCTTTTTGCTTTAGTTCAGACACATTTCATTTTCTGTGGTTAAGAGCACTTATTGGGCTCTAGTACTCTATTACTCCAAACGCGTGGCATAATACAACCTTGGCCCTTGTTACACCTGGTATTGCCCATCCTCTCAAAAACTGAAGTTGGTGTTAAAAGTTCCCCAGGCACAATATTTGACCATTTTTTAAATAAACACATATAAGCTTAGGCTCTTCCAGTGTTCCAGCTCCAGTCCACATTAGCTTATCTGTGTTTGAGGGTGTGTGTTACCAATACATCAATCGTATTGACAGACCATCGTGATTGGCTGTGCGTTGGACTGGAATGGACGTAGGGTGGAGCTTAGTTAAGTAGCAGCCATCTTGGGCCAAACAGATGCTTTGCAATCCCCTAGAAATTTGATACAACTGGGTTCCAACTCCTCGGTTGGCCAGCACCTTCTTGGACTGACCAACTTAGCCCAGACCTCCACTGGGAGCTAGAGGTGTTTTAAATGTTATTTCCTTCAAACATCAAAAAGTGATATCATCATTGCTCAGTTGGAGCTAAGTCAAGCTAAAATAGTCTTGAGGCAACTGAGCTGTGGCGGGTTTGTTCCAACATTGCTTGTTAGCCCTTTTTAGACTAACTGTAGTTGAGCAGAGTGAGCTCCTACCAGTAAGATGCTGTCCCGTCCCGAAAACATGGTTCAGACCAACTCTTTTACAAATCTGTGGGTAACTTCACAGAGGGTTTGTCCAGTTCTTTTTGTACAAACGTGTGCTGTGAACGCATGTTAATACCAAGTGTGAATAGACATGCCTAGCACTGTCATGTTATGATCAGATCACACTGGATGGATATAAACCCCTGGGGCCGGATTCACAAAATATTCTTAAGAAAAAAAATCTTCTTAAAGGAGCTTGAGGCCGGATTGAGGCAGGATTTATGAAAAAAATTTGTATACGTTTTAAGTTTTCTATTAATAATGTCAGATGAAGCGTTCCAAACCCAAAAGAATGAGCCCTCTAGTCTAGTGTAACTCTCCGTTGCCTTGAACAGGCTGTGTGCTGCAAAATGTGCTGCAATTCGGGCCCAAATTTCCCGCTGTTGTGCAACTCAGGTAGCTAAGCTGATCAGTTATCGAAGGCTAATGATAATTCTATTAAAGAATTATTAATAATCAATAAAGTTGACTATTTATCAAATTGAATTACCAAAATGATAATAATTCTCGTAGGGGCACCACCCCGGGGCCTTAATCCAGGGAAAAATGATAACTAAACAGCAGAAAATCAGTCTCATATGATTAGGATTATCCTGCAGCACAGTAAATCTTACTATCACTTACAGAATAACAATTGAAGGGGTGAGATCTGAGCACTGGCTCTGCTTAAACAATCAGTTTGTGACCAAATCTTGTATGAAATAACAGAAACCACTCATTAAAAATCAATCAGAATTTATTTACATACGGGTATCAAAGAAGATACGGATGTTCATACATTTATAAGTCCAGAGTTCACATGGGCATATGGGCGACGCCCAACACCGCGCTGGGCTGCGGATGTGACGTCACATGACGCTGCATGCACGTTCTCCCCATTCTCCCGTGCCGGCTTCGCTATTGGTTGCAGTACCCCCGACGGCCGTCGTGGTGAAGGGTGGCGCTAGAGAGTCTCATTTCTTAAAAGGAGCCTCATGCTCCTTTAAGTGTCATTTTATTTCTTAAGTTCAGTCTTAAGAAGAAAAAAGAGAAGAAGTCATATTTTCAAAAAAAAAGTTTGGTATTTTCTCAACTTTCTTCTTAAGTTTCTTCTTAAGAAAAAACTTAAGAATAAATGGTATTCTTGAAATAAAAGTTCTCAACTTTGTTCTTGACAACCTTGACCTGTCTTAAAACTTCTTCTGTGAAAAGGTAAGACTCTAATATCACCTTTTTCAACACAATTTAGACAAGTTTAGATTAGTAGGTCATAGTTTGAGGATATACTTTGTAATTAATTACACAAAGAGCCTGTTAACTGTTTGTTAGCCTGTTAGTTAGCGTGGTAGTTAATTATTACTCATTTTCCCCAATAGTATTTTTTTTCGCACATTAATCTCATCCACCATAACCTTGAAAAGTTCCTGCATCTCTTTTTCTCCTTCTCCATGTTTAGTGAGTGACTGACTGTTAAGACGCAAACTACCTGTATAAATGTTGTTTGTTGGCGTGTGCAATGCAATTACATATTTTAAGAAGTTCTTAAGTAGGAAAAATAAGAAATTCGTAAGAAATTACAGTTCTTAAGAAGGTTTTTAAGAAAATATTGAGGAATTTCAAAGTTTCTGATGAACTTCTTAATTTTAGACTTTGTGAGATGATTCCCAAATGTACTCATCTTTCTCCACGAGGAAAAATAGTTGTTGGATTAAAAAGAGTCCGCTGTTTTTTGTTGTCACTCATACGACCCACTGCTTTCCAAAAACATCACAGAGGGTTGCCAGAAAGGTGGCTCAAATATTCATAAGCCGTCAGAGCAGCGCTGAGATCTGAGTGCAACCACAGAGGGAGCCTCTCTTTTTTCATCAAAGTTAGAATGGAAATCGTAGTGAAGACAGGACGGGGGACATATCCACTATCACCTCTGTGAAGATTTCAGTGAGGCGGGACGTCAGTATTCATATCTGTAATAGTTGTTATTGTACCACGTGCAGAGAACACTACATGAAAAGCCCAGCAGGAAGCATTAGTACATTTTAAGTCCACAAGTACAATTAAGAACATTTTCTTTATTCAATTATATATATTTTTTGTGAATTACTGAATATTTACATTTATCATTAAACTATTACTGATTTTACTTATATCTTAAAATTGTCACTTGTATTTTTTCGTGGTTTTCGTGGTTTTGTCATTTTTGCTCTTCACTTCCTGTTTTATTTTGAAAGTCTGTTCCATGGTTTGTTTAGTTCTGTTTAACTCTCCTTGACCCATTAATGACATAATTGTTTTGTCATGTGGTGAGTTGAGGGGAATCAAATGCAGAAGATCCATATGATTAGCGTAACGTCCTTCATTTCAACAATAAGTGCTGCTCATGCAGGAATCCAAAGAACAAGTACAAAACAGCTTTAACAGAAAACAGAGGGAACCCAAAGAAAAGACAATATTTACTCACAGGGATTGATGAGACACAGGTGCAAACAATCAGGATCATGGGACGTCGAGAAAGAACTAAAGCAAAGGGCACATCCTTTCAAAATAAAACAGAAAAAAGCTCACAAACACATGACCAAAACTAAAAAACCAAGTAAAACACAAAAAATATTTGACAAGTTTGCACCTATTAGTTTATTTTTTTTTCTCCAGCTTACCTATTTCAGCATCACTTTTGGTTTTATATGACACTTTGCTTCTGATCGAAAGTCACTTTGAAAAATATCAAATGCTGATGAATGTGTTACATCAATATGAAAGTCTTTTGATAAAACTCCCTGATTTACTACAAAGACTGAAATGATGAAACATCTCTTTATATTCTTACAATGAGTATCATAGGCAGTCATAACCACACACCAAAATTCTCTTTCGGTAAATGTGTCTTCCGGTACCGGAAATAACAAACCAATGACAGATGGTTTGGTAGTGGGTTATTGGGTTTATGCAATAACTCAAAATAACTGAGATCTCTGCAGTCACATGCTTCGTTTGTCTGACTGATTGCAGTTTCTTCTGCCTTCTCTGGTGCTTGTCTATGGAAATAAAAATAGAACCCAGAGGAACCAGACTAATTCTTTGCAGCAAAATCAAATTCAGTTAACTTAAACACAATTAGAATCATTAGCTCACTTAGCACAAACCTAAAATGCATTACATATTACGGCGTGCATTAATATCCAGTAAATAACACAGCAAAAATAACAAAGTAGGATGAATAAACCATAACACCATCTTCATTCAGTCATACCGATACTGAACTGTGGCCGTGTGTTTTGCAGTGGCAGCTAAGGAGCACGGCTGGAAAATTCAATACAAATGTATTTATTGACCAAGTTAGGGAGCTGTACACGAAGAAAAATGTGCTTTCAAAGTAAAGTAAAAGTGCATTGCAATGCATCCACGTGACCAGGCAGTGTATATGTACATCTGTTAAAACTGTGCTGTCAGATGACCCGAACATCCAATCCATCAGACGTCCACGGTTAATCAATGCACACATATGCAGTCAGATTGATTCTGCACACGTAACTGATGTCATTTTGATATTGGCATTCCAAATGCATTTTTATCCCCCTGCCAAGTGCTAATATCGTAGGACACGCTCTCTCCCTAGGTCGCCTGGCAGCCAGCGCCAACAAGGATGTAATTTCCCTCGTCTCTAACCGGAGTTTAAATATTCCTACACATCAGAACTCTCCCAGGCTTGAATCATGACCTGGATGACTGAGAGTCTGCACCAGCCCACTCGTCAGAGAAATAGACGCTTTAATAAGATGTCTGACAAACAGAAATTATTTCTCTCACATGTGAATGAGTTTATGGAATTTAATGAATAGTTTGACGATTGCACGTGTAGCAACACAAATTAGAACACGAAATCTACGTACAAGGTTACGATTTACTCCGACTTTTTATCTTTGCCGAAGGCACGAACACATGTTTCATGTTCTTTTCCCCTCAGCACATCCTCCTTTTTATAAGGTAAGTATTTTTGCATTTTAGGACAGCACTATATTCCAAAAATGACAGTGAAGCTTTTTCCAGTTTGCAATCGTGCCATTCTTTCTCTTTTATTTTTTCAAAGGCATTGTGGAGTTGAGGATACCAAGCCATGAACCCTTTCAGTTGTTATTCTATCCCATTCTTCCTGTAAACGCGATTCAAGGTGTGCAGCAGCACACTATTGTGTATTTTGCATTTTAATAATCTCATGCACATGCAGCAGCAGTAGCGTTATTAAATGTAGAGTGTGGCTGCACAGAAGGTGATACCGAAGACAAATAAGTCAGCAGTGCTTGGTGTTCCATTTGCAACACCTACACCGTTGATGAGGTGTGTCTGGGGTTGCGTTTTATATTATTGTAATAGTCATGTATTGAAAGCCTTGGCCAATCAGAGGAGGACACGTGAACCGGAAGAGCAAATGAGGAGACAAACTGGTGCAACAACGACATTGTTTACAAGCATTATAAGCTTTTTTCATCTCCGTTAGATTGTCAAAGCAGCAATCTACAAACTGAAACACTGCATCGTTTACCGTTTTTGAGGTTTGAATTCATTGGTGTAAGTATACTTTTGTTTTTATATGAAAAAATATGAATGTGGATGGAGTCTAAGAGTGCTGCCACCACTAGTAATAACTAGTAACTCACGTTCATACAGCACTTTCAGTCTGTAGAGATCCATGTCGTTTCATCTACTGAGCTTTTTCTATCATAAATACAAAATCACAATGTGGCGACGTGGGGTTTGGTGTGTATCCCAAGGACACTTCAACATGTACACCTGCAAGGCCAGGAATCAAACCTACCTTTCTGATTGGCAGCTAACTGCTCGAGAGCCATATGCGCCACAAAAAAAAAAAAAGCCACATTAAGTAAATTTGCTTGAAAAACAACATTTCAAACAAGCAATTTTTGACGTTCAACAGACTTGGCATCATGAGCCCATTTGTGTCATTGGTACATTTAGGTGAAAAATGACAGGTTACTGTCATGGTTGGTCCTCCAGCCTTCAGTGGTTTTCCACTCCACTCTCTCCTGCTCACTCCATCTGCCAGCCACGCCCACCTTGTTAGCCACGCCCACCTCGTTACCCACGCCCACCTCGTTAACCACACCCACCTCATCACTCACTCCTTTCACCTGCTCTCCCAGCTGCAGCTCCTCAGCAATCAGGACAGCATAAAAGATCCTCACTCCTGCACGCTCACTGCCAGATTGTCACTCTGTTTGTAGATGCAAGACATTCCAGCATTCCCTGTCTTGACCTCCCGTTGCCGACCCTGCCTGTTCCTGGATCCTGCCTGATCCTTGTCTTGCATTCCTGCCTGCTCTTCGTCCTACCACCGTGTGCTGCATTTGGGTCCAAAACCTCAGCCCGTAACAGTTACCAAGGAAACGCTGTACCACACACACCACACAACTTGTTTAGCGAAGAAAACCGAGAGAACATGTATAAAAGCTGTGACTTCTTCCTTTTTCATAAGAATATATGGTGTTGCTTAGCAGGAGGTGAAACGTGTGCAGAGCTGACAGAAACCCAGCAGGGGAGAAGGCAGGCGAGCCGAGGGACTTTTCTCAATAAAAAAGGGAAGAAAAGTGCCCCCCCCCCCCACAACAAATCATCATTGACTCCAAGGTTGAGCAACTTCTATAGTTTTGTTTTTTGTTTGTTTTTATTTTGTTGTGGTTCTTTGTTTTAATTTTGTGTTCACGTAGTGAAAGGATTGCAGCTTTTCATTATCTTTTCATAAATGGAAAATACAGTTTCTCAACTTAATTTCTGTAATTCACTTCAAACTGGTTGGCTGCTTTTGAACATGTTAGCTTATTTGGATGCATTTTACTGAACGTGTCGGACAAAAGAGATGTAGACTAGTACGAGGTGTGGGGAGTGAACTGGAGGGTAAAAAAGCACTTTCTATTGACAGTTATTGACAGAGATTAATAGCTGTAATAAGCTGGATTTTTTTTTTAAATGGCTCTACAAGCATCTCATTTCCTGTCACAGACGAGCAAATTTCACTCAGTGGAACCCAAAAAGACTGAACTCTGACGTAAATGCCATCGTATTAAATTATGTTTCACAGCAGAAATACTGGATAGTTAATGAAAATAATCTTCTGTGAGTTTCTTTATTTATTATACACATTAAATTTGCATCATTTTGTGTCAGTAAATTGTATAAAACTATGAACAGCAAGTGAAAAAGTATGCTGTTGCTTAATGGAGCCATCTGGTCATATTTGATGTAACGACATCAACCAGTTTATTATCTAAGAAACTTTTGGGTCTTTTTTGATATTATAGCTAATTATTGACTAAATTATGTTACTTTCACAAGAAGTTGGTGGTGTTTTTTAATCCAGGTCACTTCTAGAGGAAACTTACTAACTGCAGAATTGTTGAGCTGATGTGTATTTAATCAGTAATACTACTACTACTACTACTACTACTACTACTACTACTAGTAGTACTAATAATAATAACTCAATTTCTGTGTTTGTGACAATCCAGTACTAGTTGTGCTGAATGTCAGCTATGGATAGATCATTTGCAGCTGAATAAAAGCACAAATTAGCGCTGACAGAGACGTGTCTGGAAATTAATATTTCCCTCTTTGCCGTGTGGACAGACACTGGTGCTGAATTTCCTGCCAATGTTTGTGCTTCAGAGCTTTGAATCGCTGGTTTATCATCATGCCTCCTGCTGGGTGTTCAGCTCCTTCATCTGAACGACTAATTTTAAATACTCGGTTCTTGCTGGTTTACTTGCCGGTAGCTGGATGCCTTGCTTTTAATAGTCTGGCCTTAGTGAAAGGAAGTTTTACTGGCACAACTTCTGACTAAACAAGAGATGCCTCCAAGTGTGTGATAAAACTTTACAGCTTAACAGCTTCACTTTTTTTATGTGCAAAGTAGTTCAGGTACTCTTATGTATGCTGGTAACAAAGATACAAATCTGTCCTTCCTGCAATCACATTGTATTATTGACAAAATAGTATTTCATGAATTACTCAAACCAACTTTCAGGCATGTTCCTCATTGACAGTCATGACAAAAACCGTCCTTCAATCACCGGAAGCCATCTGGATAAATGAGGATTAACTAAGGCCATTATAGTCTTTTCTTCTATTTTTTTATTTTCTAGCCACGGGATCAGGGCGCCCTGCAGTCATTGAGTCGACCATGAAATACTTCGTACAACCAGAGTTTGCTAGAGAAGTATGGGAGGCCATCTAGTAAACAGCTAAGGCTTGATTGAAAACAGTTCATGGAATAGGACAATGATCTGGAACGCACCAGCTAATCTGCGTTGGAAAGTTGAGTGCTTTAGAAAGTCTGGTCAAAGTAAAATGCTGTGATGGGACCTTGAGAACTGTGTTCAAGTTAGTTTAAAAAAAAAAAAAGAAAGTTTAACAAAGGAAGGAATTACCAAAGGACCAAATTTCCTCTGCAGCAACATGAATAACTTGTAAATTATGTAAAGTTGTTGCTATGGATCCGTTCATTCTGCTTTCTGATTTCCTTCATAGAAAAAAATGCAAAGAATAAAAGTGTCGGGCTGTTTTCTCTCCCAGACGTGGCTACTTTGATGAGTCAAATGTTTCCAATACTTTTTGATTTATAAATTGATTCCATGATTTCTTTATTAAAGTCCATTGTTTATGAATAATCACTGAGGAGGTTTATAGATGTCGTGAAAGAGGACATGAAGGTAGTTGGGGTAAGAGAAGAGGATGCAGAAGACAGGTTCAGATGGAGGCAACGGATTCGCTGTGGCGACCCCTGAAGGGAAAAGTCGAAAGGAGAAGGAGAAGAAGAAGAAGAAGAAGAAGTTTATGCCCTCTCTTTTATTTCAGAGTGCAAAGAGACAATGCACATGTTTCTATAAGTAAATGGAAAAATGATTAGGATGATCTAAAACATTTGAGCGTGTACACTATAGCAACCCTGGTTGTCCTCCAACGGTTCCTTCTCAATTATATCCACTGTAGAGAGGAATTATAATTATACCAATCAGAAAACCCCTCTACCGCAGGAGAGCCAGAATACAGATGGACGGGTAATCATCACTGCAGACGCTAAGAGGCCACTCTTTCCTCAGGAGCTGCTTCTCAACCCTTTGTGACACTGTGGTCCCAACTGCATGACCGCAGCAAGACAGGACCGGTTCTAGAAAATGATGACTACGGTGCATCTCAGATCAGAGGGGGTGCACATGCCTGGCACCTTATTCAACACTAAATTATGCATTTTCCCATAATTTCAAGCGGAATGATACTATGCTTTATTGCAGCAATATTGCTGCAGTGCAGAACAAAGAAAATGCTACATTTAGTCTGGGCTACCTCACCCATCAGACAATCTAGCAACAGATGTTTCTTACCCTGAAAATAAAACATAGAAATTCAAACTAATTTATCTATACAGCTCAAAACCATCACTAAACATGACAGTCATTTCAAGTGGAATGATACCAGTCAACAATAATATTTAAAGTGTCTTTCAAGTGCATTTTTGCAGCAATATCGCTGCTGAACAAAGACAATGCTACATTTAGTCTGGGCTACCTCACCTATCAGACAATCTAGCAACAGAAAATAAAACATAGCAACAAAAATAAATATAACCATAAATATACAAACTTGCTTGCGTGGTTGTGCTTGAACCACTTCCGAATATCCATCGTTACTTTGTGTTAACGGTGCAGCAGAGAGCAGCGTCTTGCTGGTGCAGGAAACTGCGCGGTGGAAGCAGATGAGTAATGTCCACTGGCTGATTTATGGCTCCGCGTTGCACCAACGCAGAGCTTATGGCGTAGGATACGCGGGGACGTGAACGTACGGTGCGCATCGTCGCGTACCCTACGCCGTAGGCTACGCCGTCGATTTAACGCGGAACCATAAATCAGGCTTAACACGCGTGCATTTGTCAGTTTTCTTTTCGTCTTTCCAACTGAGCATAAAAACACATAAACTGAGGGTGCAATGGTGATGCACCCTCGTAGAACCGGGCCTGCAGCAAGACCACATCATTGGTCGAATCCTCGGGCCACCAGACTGGACCCCCTATCTCTCGACTGTAACTAGAAATTTTCTCCATAAGAAGTTAAACAGAGTCAGTGACGAGTCTGACTACACCGATGGAGTCCAACTCCTGCTTGAAATGTCCCTGCCAGCGATATGAACCGAACTCTCCCTCTGCTGTGGAGACTGAAGGGACCATAGCAACCCACCCAATATGAGCCCATAGACGCAAGTCGAAGTTCCTTAATTTGCCAAACGGGGAAAAAAAAGAAAAGAAAAATCCTGCTGATTCAGTGAATCCTTTCAATCAACATTTGACTGAGTGGCCGCCTCATTGATCTGATGGTTCCCCGAGGAGGCTTTTGTTTGTGCTGATGCTGGACGTTATTCTGTTGAGTTTCCAAAGGAAAGAAATCCTGCATTTCCTCAGACTATGTTCAGGTTAGCATATTTGCTGTATCAAATGCTGTTAAGGATGGTGATTAAATTATCAGTATGTTGGCGAGTGTTGAACCGCCTGACATGTTCAGTTATCAAATGACAAAAGTCTGTCGAGTCTGTACAAGCAGAGGCGTGAAATCTGCTGATTTCTAAGTTCAAATCTTTTGTTTTTCTGTCCTCTGTGGATGAATAAGTGGGAGGGATTGTTTAGATTCAAACCTTTATTTGAACTGCTAACAAGCCGTGCTTTGGGGGAAAGTCCAAACACACAACTTTTTTCAGGGATTAATAATAGAGTAACTTCCTAAGACCAGAGATAAAAGTAAACTTTACTTTTTATACTATTATGTAAATCTGAGACAGAGATCTACAAGCTGCTGGAGGGACTCCAACACAGGTTTTACTCTGGGTTTTGCATCTTAGACATGAACGTAAGGATGTAAAGTTGCATGAGAGACATTTCCAGCTGTTATAATTTGCTAGATAACAGAAGAACTTTACATTATGATTTATTTGCCTTCAACAATGAGGTATCTGGCTAACAGAAGGTGTCTCACGAGGTAACTGAGCTGATTCACTCTGTTGCTTTAAGCAAGTGAGCTGCTGCAAAATACACACAACACAACTGATGCAGTTCATATGATGTAAATGGAGTATAATCCTGCCTGGTCACAACAAATAAACGATTGTATTTCTGATGGAAGACTGAATAAAGTCTTTATTAGAGCATCCCAAAGATCTTCAATAAGCATTCCTGGCCCCAGCCATCATTGACCATACGGTCTGGGGGGATAGCACATAGTCATTCATTATATTCAAGTAGACAGTTGGCTTTTGTCTTGGAGATATTACCAAACCTAGAGCTGAGCAGGGGAAAAGAAACACCACATCACGATACTGCCACCACAGGTTTCTACAGGCACTTTATGTCAAGATTCAAGATTCAAGATTCTTTATTGTCATTGTTCATACACTGATACAAATATTGTGCTTGATCTACTCAAAAAAAATAAGTCAACTTTTTGCATTAGATTATTATGTAGATCAAGAAAGACTAGTCTTTGCATAAACTACTTAATTTTATATAGGTGAATAATACATTTTGCAAGTACAGTCAACTTAATTGTGTTAAGTTTACTTTATTTATCAAAATTAAGTTGACTTTAAAAAGAAAAAAAAAGAAGAAAATTTGCAAAAATTAAGTTGACTTTACTTGCAAATGAATTTTGTACATACTAAAAATTGAGTAGTTTATACACTGACTAGTCTTTCTTGATCTACATAAAACTCTCATGCGAAAAAGTTGCCTTAATTTTTTTAAAGTAGATCAAGCAAGATATTTTTTCCTGTGGTTGTTCGACTTAAACAAATCAAAGCATGTTTCATCTAAACGTTGGTCAATCTGCCCAATAGATTAAAATTGTTAAAGGAAAGGTAAATACAACAAGATCATTGCTTGTTGTTTGTGTGTAAATGAAAAGATTACTGGGATTACATAAATACTGCTTGTTAAGGAAAAAATGCACAATGTCTTGTTTTTTGAACAAATGCAGATTAAGTTAAAAACTAGATGTACAGTATTCATGTAAAGCTACAAACTTCATTTTTAATTGTTAATATCACAGATTTAAGTATGTTATATTTACATGCGCTTAGATTTATTTTGTTTAGTGTATTTCATAACAATGTCAGGTGCATCACTTGGTCCACTGTTACCACGACGTTCCCATCACCCTGAAACAGGGTAACTCTGGACTCAGACAACATCCCCCTTTCCCACTGATCCACACTCCAGTTTCTTAGCTCCCGAGCCTTTTTTATCCTCAATGTTCTTTACTGACGAGTGGTTTTCTTAAGACTCTACAAATGTTTTAGTTCCAACAACTTTTTCAAATCACAGAGGAATGCAGAGTGATGTTCTCTATCCGTTGTTGGTTTTATTTGATTAGATTTCACCAAATTTATCTCAAATAATGATCATTCCATACTCTCAACCTTAGCTCTTCCAGGTTTGAATTCTGCACCGAACCACTGTTAACTGGATATTAGCAATGTCGGCCAGTCTCTCATCATTTTGAGTCCCTCCAGGCGTGATTTCATAGGTTAGTGTCACGATGTGATGCTCAGACTGATTACACACTGGAAAAATCTACTTTTCCTCAATTTTCTGACACACAAGATCGTTTGGCTGCCATCAGTCAGTCCCCCGATCTTTGCTACCACAAGGCCGTGGCCACAATTTGATCAGCTTATGTTTTCAATGGTGCCAGAGAATGTGGACCTGGACCTGAAGTAATATTTGCAGCGCCACAACTCAGTTCAACATCGTCCCACTCAAAAATCAATGGACAGCAAGACTGTGGATGCTTTTTTTCCCTCATCCAGGTACAGTAGTCGCAACATTTCCCCAAGCATGTTTGCAAACCTACACTCAACTTGTGCACATATCTAACTTTAGATGCGGTCAAATATCAAGTATGCATGAACATCTAGTCTTGTAATTGCCGTCATGTGACAGCGGAGTGGAAAGGTTGGTACACCCACTGATTTTGACTGCAGCAAAGTATCACGTCTAACATTTAGCCAGGAGTGTTATCCCCGTCACGGTGCAACTTATGAGATGTCCTGAACTCTGGGCTCCAGAAACCAGAACATTGCAAGTCCAGTGCAGAAGTGTCACAGGTGAGGAAAAATAATGACTGCACATAACTATGAAAAAATGCAAGCTCGCAGCCCACAGAAAACCACAGAAAATCTGAATCGACAGACGTTTTACAAGAGCAGATCAGACTCTTTCAGTTCATATTTCTAAAACATAAATGGATCTAATATTTCCACATCACTGTGTGCGAAGAGAGTGGGTTGATGTCAGTTGAGATACTGCAATAAGCAGCCTGTGGGCTGCAATATCTGACTTTATAATGCAAGTTGAGCTAAAAGCTTTGAAATTGATGCACATTTATTCCCACCTCTGAACGTTTTTATCTATCCAGCGTGGATCTCCGTAAGTGCATTTCTGAGTGAAAGACACGTGGGAAAGTCCTCGTTGACTGAAGTTTACAGAGAAGTGAAATTTATCATCAGCTGGGAAATCAGAGCGAACAAACCGGCATCTGCCGAGGCGCCAACAATTAACGCGTCGGATGTGGACGCCATCCGTCTCACTGTCTCAAAACCGCAAACAATCAGTCATTCTCATCAATAACTTCCACTTTGCTTGGAAGGAGAATTATACATTGCACATGTAACAAGCATAAAAATGTGTCCAGGTGTAACGCCGCCCCTCCTGCCCCCAGAGAGAGGCAGACCTTTCATTTGACCTGGATTAAATATTGATGGGCTGCAATAACAGAGAACAGAGCACATTCATATGTCACAGCACAGTTGCGTGTTTCAGGAGCCCTCGCTATGTATTTATTTGTTGTGCAGTAAAACCTCCATTTCGAACTGTAGTTTTGATTTATTTTAATGTGTCTCTGTAAACCCCCCGACACCCTCTTTCCCCTCTTTCCCATCCCAGCATGATTAGTAAGGTTGTGAAAGCATGTAAGCAGCTCCTGCACAGCTGTACTAAAAGTCAACCTTCAGCTCTAATTAAAAATCTAGACGAAAAGAAGAAAATAAAATAAAATCCCTCACGGACTGGTTTGTGATTTGCTTTTTAAAAACCTGCAAGTAGATGAGCTGAATGAAAACCAGTCTCTCTGATCCATGCTGCTTGTCAGAATCTGACAGGACCACCCCAGGAAGAAAAAAAATTAAAAAGGACTCTCGGGCAAATATTAGTAATCCAGAGGGAAATTAGTCCCAGCAGCATATTTGAATGTGCTTATTGTTTACTAACGGCTGTAGCAGGCCTGTACTTTTAATAATTTGCAGGGCAAAGTTTTCCTCCTACTCAGAAGCTCCTGTTGAGATTTCTCTGCATGATAATGAACATCATAATTCTGCAGTGAAACTTCACAAGAAGGCTGCGATCAGTGCGTGTAGGAGCAAGAGCCGTCATTACACTGACATCTGCTGGAAGATGCATGCGCTTACAGAGCATTTACGACCAACCGGACCCTGATGCAATCAGGGTTTTAACTTATGGGACTAACTGCAATGAAAGAGCAAGAAACAAGTTAAAAAAACTGCCTTATATTGGGAAAAACATAGTGATCAAACAAAAAAAATGCAGGAGCAACTGGGTGACAAAGACCTCCATTTAAAGTGAATGGAGGTCTTGAAAACATAGCACCTATACAGTATACATGTATGTATACACCACACACACACACACGTACATCAAACCACTTTGCAGCGATCAATTAATAAATTAGCACTTGGAGAAAAATACATTGCTGGTTCAAGCTTCCTACAAGACTCAAAAATGTAATTTCTCTGAAATGATAGGGTGGATGTGGTTCCTACGGACAATCTGCAGTCATTTTAATGCTCGTCTATGTTGTCAGACATATCTAGATGCTGGAGGTTGTAAAAGCGGCTACAGTTCTGCATATTTAGGAACCATCTGAACTAAAAACTGCAAAACTTCGAACAGGCATTCTCCCGTTTTTAGTTTCCCCAGGAACAGTTTGATCACCTTGATCCCAAACTGCTACATTTTCATCCCACACTTGTCGCTGGTGACATGTCGTATCCATCAGTGGGAAGTATACCCAGGTATAGAAGACTAATCCCTGAAAAAAACCTGAATCTAATTTCAGTAGAACCTGAACTTTTCCATTTGTGCATTATTTATTGCTTTACACCTTATTTGAGCCTGTGGTGGGCAGAGGTGTCAAGTAACAAAGTACAAATACTTTGTTACCTTACTTAAGTAGAAATTTTGGTTATCTATACTTCACTGGAGTAATTATTTTTCAGATGACTTTTTACTTTTACTCCTTATATTTTCACACAATTATCTGTACTTTTTACTCCTTACATTTTAAAAACAGCCTCGTTACTCTATTCATGGGCGCAATTTCCACTGGGGACAGGGGGGACATGTCCCCCCCACTTTTCAAAATCAGGTTTTTGTCCCCCCCACTTTTTACAGTATAAAAACTAACGGTAGGCTGAGGCTCAGCCTGTAATTGCAAATCATCAAGACACCATGTGCAAAGGTACTGACGGCACGGCAGCCCCGCTCTCCCTCCTCCCTCCTCCCCTCCCCTCTCCCAGCAGTGCTGCTCAAGGCTGATTTATGGTTCCGCGTTAAATCGACGCAGGCATACGGCGTAGGGTACGCGGCGACGCGCAACGTACAGTGCGCGTAGGTTCTGCGTCGATTTAACGCGGGACCATAAATCAGCCTTCACAGACAGACAGCCAGGACGCGGCGCAGAAATGAAGAGGAGCCGGCAGCTCAGTTTAAAATCCATTTTTGCAGCGGGACAACAAAGCAGCTTACTTACAATTTATCCAAAACCTTGATTTGATTTGATGTATTTTATTTTTGTACATGTAAAAAAGAAACAACACTTCATGAGAAGTTTAAGAAAACAAAACAAAACAAGGAATTTCATCCTTCAAAACTTGATAAATTGATTTACATGTGACAAAAAAGGAGTAGGAAGAAGTGTAAACTTAAACCTTACTCAAGCAAATGTAACTGAGTACTACCCACCTCTGGTTATGTGTTGTATAGAGTATGGAAAGCATATTTTCTCTCTGCTGTTACTTCACTAACTGGCAGGGGAAACCAGTAGCACTGTAGTGCAGGTAGGTTAATATGTTGTAAATGGTTAGGTGATTTTGGTTTGTTTATAAGGAAAGGAAGGAATGAACATGATTTATTTTCATATTTCATAGGAGAAATATGTGGACACAGGCGCAAGTGAAGAGGTGCAGGCAGGAACCCAACCATGTTAGCCCAAAAGTGATTGTAGAACAGCATCTCAGCAACAAAACCTTAAGATCAAGAGAAGTGGTACTGTGAATTTCCTTTCCTCCATTATAAACAAGGAGGAGTCAATGGAATCCTATGTTTTTTCTGTGCCCAAGCTTTTGAAAATGAAAAATCAAGCCTGGCCAAGAATGCAGATCCAGCATTTTCCCAAAACGGGCAAAAAAAAAGTTAAAAAGTGCCAAAAAAAGTAAATGCATATTAAAATCGTTTGATCGTTCGCATTCACACACACACACACCCACACATAGTCTTACAAATAAAAGCCACACTGCACATCCACGCTACAGCTACACGCACAAATTTACCCATCCTACTTGTGTCCCCCCCACCTCTGAAACTAAAGTTTCGCCCTTGACTCTATTTCATTTCGGCCTTTAAAAAAAACTATCCAGTTAAATTGCTTCGTCCGGATAGAGTGAATTTGGTTGTGGTTGTTTCAGATGTTCTTGTCCAGTTTTGTTCTTACATCCGTTCCCTCAGATTCCTGCAACTAAACTTGGATGTACATTCCAATAAACATTAGGATAAATGATAACATGCCTCTGAAGTTTGACTTTTTGCACCATTACAATACTTATAGGCAACTAGTCATCATATCTCCTGCTCTCTGAAACACATGTTAATGCTCAATAGTACACATATATGCTTCTTTAATATATTTGTATTATACTAAGATACATTCATTTTCAATGGCTTTTGTCCTTAATGGCTTTTTTCTCCTTACATTACTTTTACTTTTATACTTTAAGTAGTTTTGAAACCAGTACTTTTATACTTTTACTTGAGTAAAAAACTTGAGTTGATACTTCAACTTCTACAGGAGTATTTTTAAACTCTAGTATCTATACCTTTACCTGAGTAATGAATGTGAATACTTTTGACACCTCTGGTGGTGGGTGGAATACTTAAAGCTGGGATCATGTGGCATCAATATTGTGTATCGTTGTGTTATACTTTGTTGTTCATTCTTTATTTGTGCAACATTTTCAACACTTTAAAGAAAATAAAAGTAAGCTATGTACATGATTCCCAGAAGAATCGAGCATGACTGACGCCAGACACTCAGGACTAAAATAAATTATGATTCTTGCTCATCACTGTAACATCTGCGCCTCCACCTGTCCATTAATCACGCCGCGCTGGTTCACGTCGGAGGTCACACTTCAGTGAGGTTTCAGACCACGTAAAACTTTTAATTGCTAACCGCTGCTAACCTCTGGGGCCGACCTTGATGGGCTGCAACCCAAGCGTCTCCGGGTGGGCGTGAAGGCTCTGCTGGGCTTACGCAACGCACCGCGGAGAGGCCGGTCCGCCGGGAGCTCACTGCCCACCTGCCTGTTCAAATAACTGTGATTAAAGATGTGACGATAGCGAGTCCACAGTCAGAGGCAGGAAAATAAATAAATAAATGAATAAAAAATGCCAGCTGGACGTAGATTGAGTTGAAGTTTTATTAGCTTCTCGCGCACAAGCGCGCGCTCTCGTACAAGGACAATTAGTCATCAATAAAAATGGATTAATGACCACAGGAACGTACTTCAAGTTCTTTTTTCTTCTTCATTAAAAAACTAAAATCTTCTACATACATAAACAGCTGTTCAAACAGCACAATAAAAGGAGGCCTTCACCCTCAATACTCTTATACATAGACATGATCAGTTAGCCATCGATGAGTTTCATCATCAGGTAGGATCGGTTTGAGTTTGGCATGTGTACATTCACTGCTTTTAAGGGTTAAAAAGCCATATCAAAGTGTGATTTGATATCGAGACACTGAAATATCTAAAGGTTAGTGCAGCTTCTGTAAAACACTGATAAAATCTTCATTTTTCCATTTATGTCAGGAAAAAACCTACAAAATATCTTTATGATGATCTAAAAAACATTCTGCTCTAGACTTTTAACTGCACATGCATAAAAACATCTCCAACAGTGAAATAATTAAACGATTCAGTCAAAAAACAAGCCTCGCGCCTGCTACTGCGTCTACTTCAGTACTTCAGTACTTCAGTACTCCTACTGCACGGGTAGAGAAGTTTTTGAGTCACTGGACTCAAATTTTCAAGAAGCACTTCAGTCCCATTCCTGCTGGACTTCTTTTCTTCTTCATAAGACCTTTAAATCCTTCACCTCGCTGAACCGGGAGGAAGTGTGGGTGCATCTGGGAGTATCTTCTTCTCTGTTATCGCACGGTCGCTGATCAACCTTCGCCCTGCAGCGACTGATTTCGCCTGTGAATCTCGTTGAGGACGACGTCGCTGTTGGATCCATCAGATACCCCGCTGTCTGCAAACACCGACCCTGTGGGGGGTGGGGGTATATAGTGATGTGCTACACAGTCTTATCAGAGATGAAGATTAGATGCAACAAAACCTACCGCTGCTGTTGGTGGCATCGCTGATGACGGAGGAGCTGCGGGAGGTGAAGTGCGGAGCGGAGGTCGTTGCCGTGTTCTGCGACAGAGACTTCCTGGTGTTCTGGGTGGCGGTGCGACTCCATTCTGCACAAGATGTAATAGTGTTAGGGACGGGAATCGAGAAGCAGTTCTTGTTCAGAACCGGTTCCCAGTGTTTTAATTCCTTGGAATCGTTTGCAAGTTTTACGAACGATTCCCTTTTCAATTCCAGTCGTTTGTAAGGTAAACATGGCGCCCAAGCAATACAGACGCTCGAAAGTCTGGTTACATTTCCGTAAAAAAGACGACAACAGGGCAACTTGCAATACTTGCCAAGTGAATATTTCGTCAAAGGGAGGAAATACTCCCATGCAAAAACATTAGTGAACACGGCAGCAATAACAATCAATGAATGTTGTGTTTTAGATTAGAGCTGGGTATCGATTCAAATGTCAAGAATCGATTCGATTCCGATTCTTAAGATTCAGAATCGATTATCACCATTTGATTCGATCTGATCCGATTCGATATTGATTCGGGTTAGTGTTGCCTGGATTATATGACTGTAAAATAACTATTGAAATAATAATTTCACAATAATTATTGTGAAAAACTAAGAAATAAATAACTCAAATAGGCATTTCAATATCCATTTAAAACGCAAAAAAAGAAAGAAATTGTAACAGCTCAAGCAGTAAACTAATTATTTTAGCTTGTCTGATTTATTCTGTCACCAGACACAGCTGGACATGAAGCACCCGGCATTTTTCAGGTATTTCATGACAAATCGTGTCCGATAACAGAGAAACCAAACAAGCTATAGTAAATATAGATAATATGAACTTCATTGAACTAATATAACATTTAGAAATTTAAGCTGAAATGTCCAGCATTTTCTCTAAAGAAAAGTTAATTTAGTTCAGGAGTTTTCAAAACTACTGGGATTAAAGTTCACCAGGCAAAAATGTGATGATGAAAAAAAATAAATAATAATTTTTGATTAAAAAAAAAAAAATCGATCTTTAGACATAAAAAAATCGATTTTTAAGAATTAATATGAGAAATCGATTTAGAATCAGAAAATCGATTTTTTTCAACACAGGCCTATTTTAGATCCACTCCAGACCAACGTCAGTCCTTCTCAACCCAGCAGCAGCAACGTGAGCATCTCCTCGGCTAATAATACTGCAGGTAACTAGTTAACTAAGGAACACTGCCTGTCATATTAGCACCATGTTGTTGTGCTTTTTTTTTTCCTCCAAATGAGAATCAATAAGGGAACCAATAAAGAACCAATCAATTCCCATCCCTAAATAGTGTTCCCTTTCAGTCACTTGTATTACTCAGTTCAATCTGTACGTTCCCTGACCTTTAAAGGTCCATCCTTATTTATATTTTGATCCTGCCGGTTTTGAATATAACATGAAAACTATCTCCTGGTGTGGGAATCGTAAACGGGCTCTGAGACCATTTTTGATGCAGTCCCACTTCCACCTGAAACTCATCTGTCACGCCTACTGCACAGCTGTCATGCTGATACACATTATATACAAGTAAAACATACTTTCCTGCCACTTTAGACCTCCTAATGCAGTGCTGAAATTCCTCCCTCTGCACAATGTCGTATGATTTCTCTAAATCTTCAGAGACACTGAGCAACTCCTGCCACTCCCTGCCTTTCTCCATCAGCATTCTCGAGGTAAAATGTTGACAGATGAGCTCAGACAAGAGTCTCCATGGACTTTAATGTACTGAGTGTGGGGGAGCAGGTGGAAGAAAAGGTGCAGAGGTGAAGATATGCACTTGGGAGATGTTATGAAACAGTAGCAGGAAGGACAGTGAAGATGCAAGAAGCAAGTGTTGAAAATGGTTCAGAAGTTTAGATACTTGGGCTCAACTGTTCAGAGCAATGGGAACTGTGGAAAAAGGTGATGAAGAGACTGCACGCAGGCTGGAATTGATGGTGATGAATGTGTGGAGTTATCTGTGATAGAAAAGTAGAGGCGAGATTAAAGGAAAAGGTTTACAAGATGGCAGCGAGAGCAGCACCTCTCTATGGCTTGGAGATAGTAGCAGTGACCGAGATAGAGGAAGTAGAGCTGGAGGAGGCAGAGATGAAGATGTAAAGATTTTCTCTGCGCTGACAAGGATTGATAGGATTAAGAACGAGCACATCAGAGGAGCAGTCAGGGTCGGATGAGTTGATGTGAGTGTTTGCCTGATGAAAGTCGAGTACTGAAAGTTGCAAATACACAGTTTCTTGCAAGTGCAGCATTCCTCTCCTGTGCACCGGTTTTTCTTGTTTTTTTTCTTTACTGACAGTATAAAATGGCAGGCCAGAGATATTCCCCTCTGCATATTTACAGAACTCTGCTGAAGACAATTGTAAAGCACCTCACTTACCGATGTGAGATACCGTCAGATATCAGGCTGAGGAGCACAGACTCAAACCCTTACCGTGCACAGACACAGAAAACAATGTTCATCTGGTTACTGATGTACATTACAGCTACCAAACTCCAAAACGGACCTAATTCTCAATAATTATCTATTTCTTTAATGATTTACCTAACACAGCCAAACCTCACAAGGCAGTAATCAAACACCACAGGTCAACACAAAATGGAAATCAAATTGGAAGTGACTAATCCCATTTTGTCTAAAATCTGATTGGCTTAAAGGAGCATGAGGCAGGATTGAGGCAGGATTTATGAAAATAATTCGTATACGTTTTAAGTTTTCTAGTAATAATGTCAGATGAAGCGTTCCAAACCAAAACAAATGAGCCCTCTAGTGTATCTCTCCTTTGCCTTGAACAGGCTGTGTGCTGCAAAATGTGCTGCAATTGTGGGGCCGAATTTCCTGCGCTGTCCTGCGGATGTGACGTTAAATTACGCTGCATGCACGTTCTCCCCGTTCTCCCGTGCCGGCTTCACTGTTGGCTGCAGTACCCCCAACGGCCGTCGTGGCAAAGGGTGGCGCTAATGAGTGTCATTTCTTAAAAGGAGCCTCATGCTCCTTTAAATATGAATATCATTTTTTGTTGTCAGAAATCCCCAGTACATCTGCAGACGTGATATACCTGTGATGAAAGCTATTTTCTTCATTTCCTTTCCCTATACTTGTTTCCACTGCTTCTATAAATGTAAAAACAACTACCAATAGATCACTTTTACACACGAGAAATGCAGAAAGATGTTACCACCAGTTCTGAAGTGTATTTCTGCTGGTTTATGTGTAGAGGATGTGACTAAAGATGAAGGTGTCTGGAAGTCTAAGAAGCACTGAATCGGAAACACATGTATCTTGTTTACATCTTCAGCTTTGGTGAAGTTCTCACCTCAAGAAGGAACGGAGCACAAATTCCAGATATTGAGCACTCTCATCCTTTCATAGGCTAACATTTCCCAACAAACTTTCACCAACCAACCTCCACATGACCCCCTTCATTCATGAAACCTACCTGAGTTCTCCGCCAGGCGCAGTTTTCCACAGCAGAGGTACGTTCTCCACTGCCTGCGGACGTTCTCCTTCACGGCACAGTGGAACACGAAGACAAAGAAACCTACACAAGACGAGAAAAGAAAGGTCTGAATAAGCATCACTTCAGATTTGAAAGTGTTTTATAAATTGTTTGTGTCTTAATTTGTTGCCGAACCAGGGGCGTCAATTGGGTATGAAGGTACGGCAGCCGCCACACCTTGGCTTCAAGGGAAAATGTAAATGTTTGTTTTTTAAATACATTTATGGAATTACTCTGTGTCTATTTCTATTGATTATTCTATTACTTAATACATATAGAATAACTACAAATGCAAATCAGAACAACATGATCGATTTCACTAGTTATTTTACACTGCAAAAACTCAAAATCTTAACAAGAATATTTGTCTTATTTCTAGTTAAAATGTCTAATTTTTGTCCAAAAAAATCTCATTACATTTAAGACAAGACTCAAAAACAACAATTTTCACCTGTTTCAAGTAGATTTTCACTTAAAATAAGTGGAAAAATCTGCCAGTGGAACAAAATTTTTTTGCTTGTAATGAGAAGATAAATCTTGTCCCACTGGCAGATTTTTCTACTTATTTCAAGTGAAAATTTACTTGAAACAGGTGAAAATGGTCGAATAACAAGTAATTTTTCTGGTGATGACTCTTGTTTTAAGTGTAATGAGATTTTTTGACTAAAAATGAGACATTTTAACTAGAAATAAGACAAGTATTCCTGGTAAGATTTTGAGTTTTTGCAGTGAGCGAGACTGCATTTGAAAAAGTTCCAATTTTCTTGACCACACAGATTAGCTACATAGCAGACTTCTGTGATGAGTATTTGCTGGACGTGTTGATTGATACTCTAGTTAAGTTCTGTGACTCGTAACCTTGCCATACCTTAGCTTCGACTGAATTGACGCCACTGTGCCGAACACGCCTCACCTTGCAGGGAGTTGAATATGGAGAAAAGGTAAACGAATGGTAAGTACAGGGGCCCCCAGGCGAACAGAGCGAACCCCCAGGTGAGGCCGAGCAGGATGACGAGGCCGGCGACGCTGCGCAGGTCCGTCATCATGCCCCGGTTAGACGACTGGTTGTGAGGGTTCTGCTTCTTGATCCGGGACAGCTGGACCATCACGACGATGAAGACCAGCAGGCACAGAGCGAAGATCAGGAGGAAGTAGGCGACCACGCCCACGTAGAAGGCGATGTCGTTACGCAGCCAGCAGCTACCAGGTGAAACCAAAACACAGTCAGGACCCAAGAGTTTTACCAACAAAGAAACTCTGATTAAAACTGGTCTTGGTGAGATTTTCAGAAGGTGAGTTTAATTGCGTGTGACGTTGTTTTTTGTTGCGCCCTTCTTGCTTACGAACCTGAATCCACTAAGCAGACTGTGCGGACCAAATCGGTTTACGTCTTAAAGCAGCACAAAAGGCATTTTTTCATGTTAAACAACAGTATCGAGTTAATTTAAAGAAATATGTATTTGTAAATATGTTTATGTGCTCTAATGTTGGACATTTTAACCCGAGGGATCGATGGAGATCAAGTCGTTTTTGGAGCCAGCCCCTAGTGGTCATTCAATGTACTGCATATTTTGACACTTCCACATTTTTTTATTTTTTATTTATTTTTATTTTTTTAACCTTGTCTGCACACATATTAATGATTGATACCATGCAGGTAAAAACCAAAGGCATATATATGTGCATTATTACTATATTTAATGTGTGTGTGTGTGTGTGTGTATATATATATATATATATATATATATATATATATATATATATATATATATATATATATATATATATATATATATATATATATATATATACATATACACGCATACATATGCATACACATACATAAATATACACATACAGACCCAGTGATTTTTTTTTTCCCACATTAAACTTGTTTTTTTCAACGAATGAGGTGGCCTCATGTCTTCATTAACAAAGTGGATGGTTAGTCTGAATATTCGAATATGACCTTTTTTGTTTAATTTAGAGATAAAACCTCAGAGTTAATTTGCTATTTATTAAATACTATCAACAGAACCTATCAAAGCAGATGTTTTCAGACTGGTGCCACCCAGTGGTTAAATACTGAAATAACAAATAATGACAAAAGTATATTATAATATTTAGTAAAAATAAGTAAATCTGTCAATAGTGCCATTCCTTTCGGGGTTTAAACCAAACACATGCTGAAAAATAAACAAACATAATATGAATACAAATTATTTTTCATCAACTTACAAGTCATCCGTTGTGCCATCTCTGTATCGTCCGTATGTAACCATTCCATAGTTGTCTTTGTCCACTGATATCACAATAACCACTACAATCAGAGGAATACCTGCACACAGCCACAATTAAACAAAGTGAGTGGTTTTTAGTTGCAGCCAAGAGCCATCTTTAACTTTTGGAGCACATTTCTGAAGGTTCCTACCCCAGCCCATCAGTGAGAACTTCAGCATGTATCGGCTAAGGTAGGGCGTGAACACCTGCACGATACTCAGGTACATGTGCAGGGCCTCAAGCCCCGCCCAGGTGAAGGATGCCAGCAGGAAGTAGTGCAGAAAGAAAGCGGTGCTGATGCACAGGCCGACAGCCGGGTACAGAGCCAGCCAGCCGTCCAGCAAGAAGGCCAGGTTGACGAAGAGGAGGGACAGGCAGAGCTGGACCAAGATCTTTGCTGGGATATCTCGCATCAGTTTTCTGAAAAGACACATTTCATCAGAATACTGTCTATAAACGGATTCTTCTTGTGTTCTTTGAGCCATGTAACAGTGTGCACGGTTCTGTTTAGGCTTTAAAATGTTAAATCAGCTTGTGGTTTGATGGAAAAGTATAAACGTTTCTTACGGAAATGACAAGTATGTCAGCAAAGTGACAGCTAGGAAAATAGCAGAGACTCCACAGCCGATGTAGGTGATGAAAGTAAGAATCTGTGCATGCTGACGGTCAACTATTCCCTCTCTCGACAAATCCTGTGTGGAGACGGATGCACAAACAACAACCAGCATAAAAATATTAAAACCTAGTTAGATAGATTATTTTGCACTTCACATATTCACATAAAATACACAGAAACAGACCAGCAGTACGGCAAACGATGTGAGATGGCTGCAGCTGCAGGTTGTATATTGAGGAGTGGCGTTGACAACGACGCAGCCGTCAGACCTCCAGCCTCCCCCACCGCCTGAAATAAAGTCAAACAAAATAACAAAGCCACTTTGTTATAAATGTGTCCGTTAGGGTCGACACAGCTCTTTACAGACAGGAAGACGAGCATTCACCGTTGAAAGTGAAGTCCCAGAACACGCAGGCTGTGTCATTTGCCTGCAAACAAAGAGTTTAGTTTCAGGATAAAATAATATTTCGAAGGATCATGAGTCTGTACTTCCAAAGAGTCTGTGTGATAAAACTCTCACTTGTACAGGGTCGATGTTCCTGATGGTAAACTCAATGTTTTCTTTCAGGTTGCTGATTGACAGATTGGCCACACTGGAGCCCAGAATTGGACTGACAACAGTCTGGTTATTTAAAGATGCATCCTGGGAAAAGAAAAGAAAAGATACAAAATTACATCATATTCACTTCCCATTTCATCTTACAACTGTTATTAATTATCTTTTTTTAAGGAATGCCACAATTACTGAATCGTGGCCTGGTTTACAATTAAAAATGCACCTTGGACTTGGTAAAGTTGAAACTTTTAAACAATTAAATGGAAAAGGTAACTCCAGTTGAGCAGCAGAGATGTACCTGAAAGAGGGCATTTTTAGAATAGAAAGTGAATTGGACTCTGCTGGCCTGCTGCTGCTCTTCAGGACTCAGACCAGCCGTGAGGGAGGAGGGCAAATACACCGAGCCCAGAGGAGAGTCCGACCTTCTGACCCTGGACCTGCCCAGACCGCGGAGCTGGAGACACAAAAAACAAAAATAATCAGCAAATGGTGAAAGTTGCCAGTTTTGAAGTCAGGTCACAGTATTTAGGTACAAATAAGTTTGCTCCATGGTGAGTTCCTTCATTTTATCTGACGTCTTAGCTCATACAGATGTCCCTAAACAGATTCAAACTGTTGACTGCACAATGAACACAACGTGGACATGAGTGTGTGCAGTTTTCTCAATTGCACAAATAACAGAATTAAACATTGTCAGAGGGAAGAGCTTACAGAGTGAAAACTATTCAGAACAGAGTGATTGATTTGATTATCAAGCTAGCATTTTGTAGCCGTACTCACATATTAATTAATCGAAACTAATGTCTTTCCAAAACAGGAATTGCCATTGGAATGAATGGACTGAAGATTTATTCCGATAAGGATACGATGTAAGTGGAAAACAAAAGTTAATTCAGCCACAAATAACTGCACTCCTACCTGAACATTACTGGTGTCGAAAATGTTCACAGAGGTTGTTGGAAAGTTGGTCCCATCCACTGTCCTGACTGCGAGAACCAGTGACGTTGAGGAGAGGATCCCTCTGTCACCTGTGACGTCCAGTTTAACACCCAGAGTATCCACCAGCTGAATCAGCCTGAAAAAATATACCACAAATAATGAAAAACCTACTTGTGTGCATGCATTTCTGCTAAGAGGCATCCTCCAGACACAAGTGTCTTCAATCAGGCTTGTTCTTTCTGCCCATTTGTATTTTTCTATTAACAGAGGTTGAATTTAGAATCCGTACAAAGTTTATGAGTCAAACCTGTTAGAAGATGAAGAGAGTGCGGATTGATCAGCCTCCATTAGGTTACTGATGACATCGATGGCTTTTTGTCCAATCGACTGAGAGACAGATGGGCCGTCCAGAAGTTCCTCCAGCTTATCCACCAGCTCAGACACCTGAAACATCCCTCAAATTTTAGAGCTGAATCAAAAGTAGAAAATGAACTACAAAAAAACCCCACTGTAGACCAGTAATAGCTTCACCTGAGAGGAGTTGAATTTGGATGACTCTTGTGTTTCCTCAAAGATCTCATTCGCTTCTTTCTCCTTTGCTTCTTCGTTTGTCATCTCCACAGTGGTTGACGTAGTAATTTTTGTACCTTCAAGAAATCATATATTTCAGTGTACAGTGTTTTTGGTCCAACCCTCCTGCTTCAGTCCAACTAGTAATGAATAAACAATATGGACAACACTTACCAGTCACTGTGGTGCTTGTGGTGGTGCGGGTGTGGCTTCGGTGAGTTGTCTTAGAGGTCGTGGAATCTTCTGCAGTAGTTTGTTTTTGAGATGGTATATGTGTGGTTGTAGTCGTACCAATCACAGGGGACACGCTTCCTGTTGTTGTTGTTAAGCTGTTTGTTTGGATGCTTCCGGCAGCTGTTGAGGAGCTGGTGTTGTTTTTATTTTTTGTTATGTGAGTCACGCTTACTGTGGTGGTGTTTAAAGTCTTGTTGATGGGTGGAACTTCAGTAGGTTTAGTGGTGTTGTCCGCAGAAGCCGTTGTGGTTTCCACAGTTGGATTGTTTGTGGATGTTGTGGTTGACATTGTTGTGTGTATATTGACAGCAGTTGTATTCTGTTGTGATTCTGTGAGTGATAACAAGGTTGTGTTGGAGACGGTGGTTTCCGTTTGAGAGACAGTGGTTGTGGTTGTATAGTTGGCGCTGGGGGTTGATGAACTGTACACAGTTGTGTAATTGTTAGTACGTGTTGTATCATTGTGTACTGTTGTGTAGTTGCTGGGTGTTGTTACATTGTATAATGTGTAAGTGGTGTTAGGTGTTGTATTGTACATTGTTGTGTAGTTGTTGCTAGGTGTAGTCGCATTGTATGTTGTGGTGTAGTTGCTAAGTGTAGTCGCATTGTACGTGGTTGTGTAGTTGCTGCTAGGTGTAGTTGCATTGTACATTGTCGTGTAGTTACTGCTGGGTGTAGTCACATTGTTTTTTGTGGTGTAGTTGCTGCTAGGTGTAGTCACTTTGTACGTTGTGGTGTAGTTACTGCTAGGTGTAGTCATATTGTGCGTTGTGTAGTCGTTGCTTAGTGTAGTCGCATTGTATGCTGTGGTGTAGTTGCTGCTAGGTGTAGTCATATTGTACTTTGTGGTGTAGTTGCTGCTAGGTGTAGTCGCATTGTACGTTGTGTAGTTGCTGCTAGGTGTAGTTGCATTGTACATTGCTGTGTAGTTACTGCTGGGTGTAGTTGCATTGTATGTTGTGGTGTAGTTGCTGCTAAGTGTAGTTGCATTGTACATTGTTGTGTTGTTGCTAGGTGTAGTCGCATTGTATGTTGTGTAGTTGCTGCTACGTGTAGTTGCATTGTACGTTGTGTAGTTGCTGCTAGGTGTAGTCGCATTGTACGTTGTGGTGTAGTTGCTGCTAAGTGTAGTCACATTGTACGTTGTGGTGTAGTTGCTGCTAAGTGTAGTTGCATTGTATGTTGTGGTGTAGTTGCTGCTAAGTGTAGTCACATTGTACGTTGTGGTGTAGTTGCTGCTAAGTGTAGTTGCATTGTACGTTGTGGTGTAGTTGCTGCTAAGTGTAGTCACATTGTACGTTGTGGTGTAGATGCTGCTAAGTGTAGTTGCATTGTATGTTGGTGTGTAGTTGTTAAGTGTAGTCGCATTGTACGTTGTGTAGTTGTTGCTTAGTGTAGTCGCATTGTATGTTATGGTGTTGTTGCTTAGTGTAGTCGCATTGTACGTTGTGGTGTAGTTGCTACTAGGTGTAGTCATATTGTACTTTGTGGTGTAGTTACTGCTAGGTGTAGTCGCATTGTATGTTGTGGTGTAGTTGCTGCTAGGTGTAGTTGCATTGTACATTTGTGTGTAGTTACTGCTAGGTGGAGTCATATTGTACTTTGTGGTGTAGTTACTGCTAGGTGTAGTCGCATTGTACGTTGTGGTGTAGTTGCTGCTAGGTGTAGTTGCATTGTACATTTGTGTGTAGTTACTGCTAGGTGTAGTCGTATTGTACGTTGTTGTGTAGTTGTTGCTAATTGCAGTTGCATTGTAAATTGTTGTGTAGTTACTGCTAGGTGTAGTCACATTGTATGCTGTTGTGTAGTTGTTGCTAAGTGTAGTCGCATTGTACATTTTTGTGTAGTTACTGCTAGGTGTAGTCGCATTGTACGTTGTTGTGTAGTTGTTGCTAGGTGTAGTTGCATTGTACATTGTGTAGTTATTGCTAGGTGTAGTCACATTGTACGTTGTGGTGTAGTTGCTGCTAGGTGTAGTCACATTGTGCGTTGTTGTGTAGTTGTTGCTAGGTGTAGTCGCATTGTAGATTTTTGTGTAGTTACTGCTAGGTGTAGTTGTATTGTACGTTGTGGTGTAGTTGCTGCTAGGTGTAGTTGCATTGTATGTTGGTGTGTAGTTACTGCTAGGTGTAGTCGCATTGTACGTTGTTGTGTAGTTATTGCTAAGTGCAGTTGCATTGTAAATTGTTGTGTAGTTACTGCTAGGAGTAGTTGTATTGTACGTTGTGGTGTAGTTGCTGTGAGGTGTAGTTGCATTGTACATTTCTGTGTAGTTACTGCTAGGTGTAGTCGCATTGTATGTTGTTGTGTAGTTGTTGCTAAGTGTAGTCGCATTGTACATTTTTGTGTAGTTACTGCTAGGTGTAGTCGCATTGTACGTTGTGGTGTAGTTGTTGCTAAGTGTAGTCGCATTGTACATGTTTGTGTAGTTAGTGCTAGGTGTAGTCGCATTGTACGTTGTTGTGTTGTTGTTGCTAAGTGTAGTCGCATTGTAGATTTTTGTGTAGTTGCTGCTAGGTGTAGTTGCATTGTATGTTGGTGTGTAGTTACTGCTAGGTGTAGTCACATTGTACATTGTTGTGGTGTTGTTGCTAAGTGTAGTCACATTGTAGATTGCGGTGGTGTTGTTGCTAAGTGTAGTCGCATTGTACATTGTTGTGGTGTTGTTGCTAAGTGTAGTCGCATTGTAGATTGCGGTGTAGTTGCTGCTAAGTGTAGTTGCATTGTATGTTGGTGTGTAGTTGTTA
Source organism: Cololabis saira (assembly GCF_033807715.1). Classification (NCBI taxonomy): domain Eukaryota; kingdom Metazoa; phylum Chordata; class Actinopteri; order Beloniformes; family Belonidae; genus Cololabis; species Cololabis saira. Next base: position 29,209,337 of record NC_084608.1, read on the forward strand.
GGTGTAGTCGCATTGTATGTTGTGTAGTTGCTGCTATGTGTAGTTGCATTGTACATTGTTGTGTAGTTACTGCTAGGTGTAGTCGCATTGTACGTTGTTGTGTAGTTGTTGCTATGTGTAGTTGCATTGTACGGTGTGTAGTTACTGCTAGGTGTAGTCACATTGTACGTTGTTGTGTAGTTGCTGCTAGGTGTAGTCACATTGTACGTTGTTGTGTAGTTGTTGCTAGGTGTAGTCGCATTGTACGTTGTTGTGTTGTTGTTGCTAAGTGTAGTCGCATTGTACGTTGTTGTGTTGTTGTTGCTAAGTGTAGTCGCATTGTAGATTGCGGTGTAGTTGCTACTAAGTGTAGTTGCATTGTATGTTGGTGTGTAGTTGTTAGGTGTAGTCGCATTGTATGTTGTGTAGTTGCTGCTATGTGTAGTTGCATTGTACTGTGTGTAGTTATTGCTAGGTGTAGTCACATTGTACGTTGTGGTGTAGTTGCTGCTAGGTGTAGTCAAATTGTATGTTGTGGTGTAGTTGCTGCTAGGTGTAGTCACATTGTACGTTGTGGTGTAGTTGCTGCTAGGTGTAGTCACATTGTACGTTGTTGTGTAGTTGTTGCTAAGTGTAGTCACATTGTACATTGTTGTGTTGTTGTTGCTAGGTGTAGTCACATTGTACATTGCGGTGTAGTTGCTGCTAAGTGTAGTTGCATTGTATGTTGGTGTGTAGTTGTTAGGTCTAGTCGCATTGTATGTTGTGTAGTTGTTGCTTAGTGTAGTTGCATTGGATGTTGGTGTGTAGTTGCTGCTAGGTGTAGTCGCATTGTATGTTGTTGTGTAGTTACTGCTAGGTGTAGTCGCATTGTACGTTGTTGTGTAGTTACTTCTAGGTGTAGTTGCATTGTATGTTGGTGTGTAGTTGTTAGGTGTAGTCACATTGTATGTTGTGTAGTTGTTGCTTAGTGTAGTTGCATTGGATGTTGGTGTGTAGTTGCTGCTAGGTGTAGTCGCATTGTACGTTGTTGTGTAGTTACTTCTAGGTGTAGTTGCATTGGATGTTGGTGTGTAGTTGCTGCTAGGTGTAGTCGCATTGTACGTTGTTGTGTAGTTGTTGCTACGTGTAGTCACATTGTACATTTTTGTGTAGTTACTGCTAGGTGTAGTCGCATTGTACGTTGTTGTGTAGTTACTGCTAGGTGTAGTTGCATTGTACATTGTTGTGTAGTTACTGCTAGTTGTAGTCGCATTGTACATTGTTGTGTAGTTACTGCTAGGTGTAGTTGCATTGTACGTTGTGGTGTAGTTGCTGATAAGTGTAGTTGCATTGTATGTTGGTGTGAAGTTGTTAGGTGTAGTCGCATTGTACGTTGTGTAGTTGTTGCTTAGTGTAGTTGCATTGGATGTAGGTGTGTAGTTACTGCTAGGTGTAGTCACATTGTACGTTGTTGTGTAGTTACTGCTAGGTGTAGTCGCATTGTACGTTGTTGTGTAGTTACTGCTTAGTGTAGTTGCATTGGATGTAGGTGTGTAGTTACTGCTAGGTGTAGTCACATTGTACGTTGTTGTGTAGTTGTTGCTAGGTGTAGTTGCATTGTACGGTGTGTAGTAATTGCTAGGTGTAGTCGCATTGTACGTTGTGGTGTAGTTGCTGCTAAGTGTAGTTGCATTGTATGTTGGTGTGAAGTTGTTAGGTGTAGTCGCATTGTACGTTGTGTAGTTGTTGCTTAGTGTAGTCGCATTGTACGTTGTTCTGTAGTTATTGCCAGGTGTAGTTGTATTGTCCGCTGTGTAATTATTGCTAGGTGTAGTCGCATTGTACGTTGTGTTGTTGTTGCTTAGTGTAGTCACGTTATAGGTTGTATGGTTGTTGAGAGGTACAGTCACATTGTATGTTGTTGTGTAGTTGTTGTAGTTAGCTGTAGTGGCATTGTATGCTGTTGTGTTATTGTTGTTAGGTGTTTTGACATTGTATGTTGTGTAGTTGTTTCTAAGTGTAGTGGCATTGTACACTGTTGTGTGGTTGTTTTTGGCTGTTGTTTTGTACACCGTATTTACAATGTTGGATGTTGTTGCATTGTACTCTGTTGAGTAATTGTTATTGGGGGTAGTAGTATCATATTCAGTTGTGTAATTGTTAGAGGGTGTTGTTGCATTGTACACTGCAGTATCATTGTTTTTTGGTGTTGTGTCATTGTACTGTGTTACATAACTGTTGCTAAGCCCATCTCCATTGGATGCTGTTGTGTAAGTATTATTGGATGCAGTGGTATTGTAAGTTGTGATGGAGGGTGTGGTCGCATTATAAACGGTTGTGTTTATGTTTTTTAGTGCTGTATCATTAAACGCTGTTGTATAATTGTTAGAGGGTCCTGTGTCATTGTATGCTGTTGTGTTAATGCTAGAAGCTGTAGTAGCATTGGATACTGTTATGGGATTCTTGCTAGCTGCTGTTCCATTGTAAACGTTAGATGTGTTGTTGTACACTGTTGTGTAACTGTTGCTAGGCGTAGTTCCATTGTCCACTGTTGAGTGATTGTGTTCGGGTACCATGTCTCTGGATATTGTTGTGTAATTGCTGGAGGAAGTAGTTGTATTTCCCCCCTTTGTGTAATTATTACTGGTTGGTGTTACATTGTACAGTGTTGTGTTTTTGTTTCCGTGTCCTGTGTCATTGTTCACTGTTGTGTAGCTGTTGGAGGGCGTGGTTGCATTGAATACTGGTGTGTAATAGTTGCTAGGAGTCATTGCTTTGTTTGCTGTGTCATTAGTGGAGGTTGTAGCAACATTGTACACTGTTGTGTAATTGTTTCTGGGTGTTGTGTCAGTGTACACTGTTGGGTAACTGTTCTTATTTTTAGTTAAGTTCTGTGTTGTTTCATAAGTATTACCAGCTGTAGTTTCATGGTACTCTGTTGCATTATTGCTGCCAGCTGTAGTTGCATTCTTTGTGACTCCTGCCGTGGTTGCATTGTACACTGCTGTGTTATTAGGTGATACTATAACAGGAACAGCAGTTGTGTGATTGTTGCCTGTTACGCTTTGTCGATCTGTGTAATTGGGAGGGGCAGTAGATGTGATACTATTTGTGGCAGTACTGTTGTTGCTGTCCACGGTGACATTTTGCATTGTTTTGGTGGCTGTGGTCTGATTGCTGGCAGCTGTAGTAACATTGTACTCAACTGTGTAATTTGGAGTGGCTGTGAAAGTTTCAGTTGCTGGAACACCATGTACTGTTGTGTCATTGGGAGATTGTGTGAATTCGACAGCTGTGGTTGTGCTGTCCCTTGTTGCGTGACTGGCGGACAGTGGAGTTGTGTTGACAGACTCATTTGTAATGGCTGCTGTACTTGATTTGTCAGACAAAGTTTGTTGAGATGCGTTGTCAGGGAATGTTGCAGTCAGGTCGGATGGGCTTGTGTGTTGGCCTGTTTGTGGAGTGGCAGTAGTTGGATCTGTGCCTGTCACACTTGGCTGAGTCACAGGTAATGGTGAAGATGTGGGAGCTGCAGTGCTGCTACTGGTTAGAGTGGAAGATTGTGGTGTGTTCTCTTTGCCAGTCTGTGAAGGGCAGCTTTCATCCAGGAGAACAGCAAGTTTCTCATCGCCTTCACTGAGAAATAACAAAAAGTAAAAGAAATGAAAAAGATATAAAGCAACTGTACACCACAATGCCACTTCTGACCATACAGGGGCAGCATGTGACAACAAATTCAGATGCAAGCAAAAGTGCACCCCTTGTGGAACAAAAGGGTATTACAAGACATGTCGCATTATCGCTACTCAAACACAGTATTGTCACTGCCCTTTTTGTCAACACAGGAAATCTGGAAGCGGACAGAAGCCGTATTGCTACGTGGAGAAAAATGTAAATAAGAAAATTGTGTTCAGAGTATGAAGGAAATGTTGACCCCAGTGTCGCAGACCCCCTTCCTGAATAACTGGATCTAAATTAATCTCAGGACATCTTCAGAGCTAGCGTAGGATGCATTTCAATGCCAGATCGGAACAGCAGTGCTCCGCTGCCATACAGGTGCAACACAGCAGGCATTATGAACCACAACCACTCCAGTCAACAAGAGTGGTCCCACTTGAAGCTCTGTGGTGTGCATAAGTGTCCCATTATGTCAACAGAGTCATAGTGTTGAGTGTGTGGGTTTCAGAAGAGATTTCAACCATGCAGAGAAGAACTTTCATTAAAAAATATATATATATATTCGACATCCCTAAGCCTTTTTATATGTATAGCAGCAGTAAGGACTAGAGATGGAGAGAAATGTGTCTTTATCACGAGCAGA